>NC_092161.1:2717999-2737999 GCF_045791955.1 Oncorhynchus clarkii lewisi
CAACCAGTCAAAATCTATTGAGCCGTCAGTACTGTTAATAAATGGAAAGCACAATGTTCAGGGCCATACAATTCATCCATTGTACAGTATACAGCCTACAATGCACTGCACTACAGTATCCATTCTCAGACTTTCTCCTTCCCACCTTCAACAACCTGTTTGCTCTCTGAACTGGCGTATATTGGTTGTGTCGCATCATTTGAAACAGGTTAAATCCATTTTGAGTGGTTGTGTTCAATCAATGACATATGTTCTCTATTTGTATTTGATTGTTGCCACTTGTGTTTACCAGTATGGATGACATGTGCATTAGAGTGCAGAATGTGTTTTGAGAATGAGAATGTGTTTAGAGTTTTGCTGAAAAGTCTAAGTGAGATCTGCAAATTGTGTTTTACCATGTGAAATGGTTTAAGGTATCGACAACAGACTGCATAATTAGCTAAATGAGTCCAGGCAACTGAGAACTTTGTTCAGCCAATGGGTTTTAGTGTTTTAGCAATAGAGAAAAACTGTAACAGTAAACATTTCATTCACACTATGTCTATATACAGTGTTATAATGATGTGCAAATATGGAATGTAAAATAAATAAGCATAAACATATTTACAATGGTGTGTGTTCTTCACTGGTTGCCCTTTTCTCGTGGCAACAGGTCACAAATCTTGCTGCTGTGATGGCAAATTGTGGAATTTCACCCATTAGATATGGGAGTTTATCAAAATTGGGTTTGTTTTCGAATTCTTTGTGGATCTGTGTAATCTGAGGGAAATATGTCTCTCTAATATGGTCATACATTGGGCAGGAGGTTAGGAAGTGCAGTTCAGTTTCCACCTCATTTTGTGGGCAGTGATCACATAGCCTGTCTTCTCTTGAGAGCCAGGTCTGCCTATGGCGGCCTTTCTCAATACCAAGGCTATGCTCACTGAGTCTGTACATAGTCAAAGCTTTCCTTAAGTTTGGGTCAGTCACAGTGGTCAGGTATTCTGCCACTGTGTACTCTCTGTTTAGGGTCAGTCAGAGTGGTCAGGTATTCTGCCACTGTGTCCTCTCTGTTTAGGGCCAAATGGCTTTCTAGTTTGCTCAGTTTTTTTTGTAAATTCTTTTCAATGTATCAAGTAATTATCTTTTTGTTTTCTCATGATTTGTTTTGGTCTAATTGTGCTGCTGTCCTGGGGATCTGTGGGGAGTGTTTGTGTTTGTGAACAGGGCCCCAGGACCAGCTTGCTTAGGGGACTCTTCTCCAGGTTCATCTCTCTGTAGGTGATGGCTTTGTAATGGAAGGTTTGGGAATCGCTTCCTTTTAGGTGGTTGTAGAATTTAACAGCTCTTTTCTGGATTTTGATAATTAGCGGGTATTGGCTTAATTCTGCACACTTTTTCTTTCTTTCTTTCTTTCTTTCTTTCTTTCTTTCTTTCTTTCTTTCATTCTTTCTTTCTTTCTTTCTTTCTTTCTTTCTCTCTCTCTCTCTCTCTCTCTAACTTTTCTGTCTCTGTCTCTCTGTCCACCCAATTACAAAGGATGGAGTACGTGGTGTGTGTAGTCGTAATGGGGATGCCATGGTTACCAGGTTCCATGTTGGTAAGGGGACCGGCACATGGTTGGCATGGTAACCCGTGTGTCCCCTTCCCTGGGCTGTAGACAGGGGGCTGTAGACGGGGATGTAAGCAGAGGGCTGTAGACGGGGCTGTAGTCAGGGGGCTGTAGACAGGGGGCTGTAGTCAGGGGGCTGTAGTCAGGGGGCTGTAGTGAGGGGGATGTAGACAGGGGGCTGTAGTCAGGCGGCTGTAGACAGGGGGCTGTAGTTAGGGGGCTGTAGTCAGGGGGCTGTAGACAGGGGGGCTGTAGTTAGGGGGCTGTAGTCAGGGGGCTGTAGTCAGGGGGCTGTAGTCAGGGGGATGTAGACAGGGGGCTGTAGTCAGGGGGCTGTAGTCAGGGGGCTGTAGACAGGGGGGCTGTAGTTAGGGGGCTGTAGTCAGGGGGCTGTAGTCAGGGGGCTGTAGACAGGGGGCTGTAGTTAGGGGGCTGTAGTCAGGGGGCTGTAGTCAGGGAGCTGTAGTCAGGGGGCTGTAGTCAGGGGGCTGTAGTCAGAGGGCTGTAGACAGGGGGGCTGTAGACAGGGGGGCTGTAGTCAGGGGGCTGTAGTCAGGGGGATGTAGACAGGGGGCTGTAGTCAGGGGGCTGTAGACAGGGGGGCTGTAGTTAGGGGGCTGTAGTCAGGGGGCTGTAGTCAGGGGGCTGTAGTTAGGGGGCTGTAGTCAGGGGGCTGTAGTCAGGGGGCTGTAGACAGGGGGGCTGTAGTTAGGGGGCTGTAGTCAGGGGGCTGTAGTCAGGGGGCTGTAGACAGGGGGGCTGAAGTTAGGGGGCTGTAGTCAGGGGGCTGTAGACAGGGAGCTGGCATGACGAGCCTATGTGTGACATGTGCTGCCATCACCACAGCTCAGCCATGGCAGCGCCAGAAGAGAGTTGAATACTCTCCCATCACCGTGTCTGACTCCATGTGTCACTCTGGGGGGAGAGTTGGCGTTGCTGAAATACAGGGTTTTCAAGTTGATAAACTTGGGGGGGGGGGGGGGTGAAGTCTGTTTAGCGATCCTGTGAGAGGAGATGCTGAGGAAGGTGTTCAGAAGGGTGTTCACCATAAACACCAACATGTCTTCATCTGCTACAAGGCGTGAGTCCTTACGGGAATACTTTTATACGTGCTTGCTTATGAATATGTGTGTGTGTGTGTGTGTGTGTGGGAGGGATTTAGGGTAGGGGTTGCATATGCTACATATCCTACAGCCCCCCTATCCTGCCTGTTTGGCCCTGTCCGGGGGTATCGTCAGACATGGCCACAGTGTCTCCTGACCCCTCCTGTCTCAGCCTCCAGTATTTATGCTGCAGTAGTTTATGTGTCGGGGGGCTAGGGTCAGTCTGTTATATCTGGAGTATTTCTCCTGTCTTATCCGGTGTCCTGTGTGAATTTAAGTATGCTCTCTCTAATTCTCTCTCTCTTTTTCTCTCTTTCTTTCTCTCCTTCTCTCTTTCTTTCTTTCTTTCTTTCTTTCTCTCTCAGAGGACCTGAGCCCTTGGACCATGCCTCAGGACTACCTGGCATGATGACTCCTTGCTGTCCCCAGTCCACCTGGTCGTGCTGCTTCTCCAGTTTCAACTGTTCTTCCTGCGGCTCTGGAACCCTGACCTGTTCACCGGACGTGCTACCTGTCCCAGACCTGCTGTTTTCAACTCTCTAGAGACAGCAGGATCGGTAGAGATACTCTTAATGATCAGCTATGAAAAGCCAACTGATATTTACTCCTGAGGTGCTGACCTGTTGCAACCTCGACAACTACTGTGATTATTATTTGACCCTGCTGGTCATTTATAAACATTTGAACATCTTGGCCATGTTCTGTTATAATCTCCACCCGGCACAGCCAGAAGAGGACTGGCCACCCCTCATAGCCTGGTTCCTCTCTAGGTTTCTTCCTAGGTTCCTTCCTTTCAAGGGAGTTTTTCCTAGCCACCGTGCTTCTACACCTGCATTGCTTGCTGTTTGGGGTTTAAGGCTGTGTTTCTGTACAGCACTTTGTGACATCTGCTGATGTAAAAAGGGCTCTATAAATATATTTAATTGATATGGAACACAATAGACTTCTCCTAACGGGAGAAATAGGGGCAATAAAAATCAGGACTTTCAAACAGAGGACAAAATCAACTAGCATGTGAGATGGGACACCATCCTGTTCTTTAACCCCAGTGTCCATTCCATTAGGACAGCGTCCATTACCCAACATGATGTGCACCTCACCTGGCCGTCAAAACACTTCCTGTAATTAACCCAGACTGGCTATTGTTTCCATGGCACCAGCAGCGGAGGAGCGTACTCAAAGAAAACATGAAGATAAAAAATGAGGAGAATAAAGAGAAGGTGGAGAGAAGTGTTGGGAGAAATGAGTAGACTATAGACCAGGTGGAGAGAAGTGTTGGGAGAAATGAGTAGACTATAGACCGGGTGGAGAAGAAGTGTTGGGAGAAATGAGTAGACGATAGACCAGGTGGAGAAGAAGTGTTGGGAGAAATGAGTAGACTATAGACCAGTTGGAGAAGAAGTGTTGGGAGAAATGAGTAGACTATAGACCAGGTGGAGAGAAGTGTTGGGAGAAATGAGTAGACTATAGACCAGGTGGAGAAGAAGTGTTGGGAGAAATGAGTAGACTATAGACCAGGTGGAGAGAAGTGTTGGGAGAAATGAGTAGACTATAGACCGGGTGGAGAAGAAGTGTTGGGAGAAATGAGTAGACTATAGACCAGGTGGAGAGAAGTGTTGGGAGAAATGAGTAGACTATAGACCAGGTGGAGAGAAGTGTTGGGAGAAATGAGTAGACTATAGACCAGGTGGAGAGAAGTGTTGGGAGAAATGAGTAGACTATAGACCAGGTGGAGAAGAAGTGTTGGGAGAAATGAGTAGACTGTAGACCAGGTGGAAAAGAAGTGTTGGGAGAAATGAGTAGACTATAGACCAGGTGGAGAAGAAGTGTTGGGAGAAATGAGTAGACTATAGACCAGGTGGAGAAGAAGTGTTGTGAGAAATGAGTAGACTATAGACCAGGTGGAGAGAAGTGTTGGGAGAAATGAGTAGACTATAGACCAGGTGGAGAGAAGTGTTGGGAGAAATGAGTAGACTATAGACCAGGTGGAGAAGAAGTGTTGGGAGAAATGAGTAGACTATAGACCAGGTGGAGAAGAAGTGTTAGGAGAAATGATTAGACTATAGACCAGGTGGAGAAGAAGTGTTAGGAGAAATGAGTAGACTATAGACCAGGTGGAGAAGAAGTGTTGGGAGAAATGAGTAGACGATAGACCAGGTGGAGAAGAAGTGTTGGGAGAAATGAGTAGACTATAGAAGAAGAAGTGTTAGGAGAAATGAGGAGAATATACAGGTGGAGAGGAAGTGTTAGGAGAAATGAGTAGACTATAGACCAGGTGGAGAAGAAGTGTTAGGAGAAATGAGTAGACTATAGACCAGGTGGAGAAGAAGTGTTGGGAGAAATGAGTAGACGATAGACCAGGTGGAGAAGAAGTGTTGGGAGAAATGAGTAGACTATAGAAGAAGAAGTGTTAGGAGAAATGAGGAGAATATACAGGTGGAGAGGAAGTGTTAGGAGAAATGAGTAGACTATAGACCAGGTGGAGAAGAAGTGTTAGGAGAAATGAGGAGAATATACAGGTGGAGAGGAAGTGTTAGGAGAAATGAGAAGATTATAGACCAGGTGGAGAAGAAGTGTTAGGAGAAATGAGTAGACTATAGACCAGGTGGAGAAGAAGTGTTGGGAGAAATGAGGAGAATATACAGGTGGAGAAGAAGTGTTAGGAGAAATGAGGAGAATATACAGGTGGAGAGGAAGTGTTAGGAGAAATGAGGAGAATATACAGGTGAATAGGAAGTGTTAGGAGAAATGAGGAGAATATACAGGTGGAGAGGAAGTGTTAGGAGAAATGAGAAGAATATACAGGTGGAGAGGAAGTGTTAAACCGATCAGTAAAGCTGTAGTAACGAGACACATTCTCTTCCGGTGCGGCGTCCTACATCTATCACTTCCTCCAGTAACACTTTACACCCAGTGTCATGACAAGTTGTGACGCGATCATAACCGCGTCATAATGTCTAAAAACAGATGACATAAATTGTCATAACCTGTTATAAAATGGTCATAAGACCTTCCTGACGGATATATTTGGAACTGTTATTGCGACGTATATTACACAAGAGTGCCAAAACCCACCAATCGATTACAAAATCTACAAAGGCAGAACATTGAATTACACCATAGTCTACTTGTCAACAGTATGTTCATGTTATATATATATATATTTTTTTATATTGACCATATTCAATTATAATTGTAATTGCTCACACGTTGATGTCAGACATGCACCCACCCCTATGCTCTGTTTCTGATGACAGGGATGAATGCAGGAGCAGATTTCAGGAGCAGGACAAGACATCCTCTGTGACTGATGACTGACATAAGGGCCTGTACGTGATTGGACGATCTGGCATTATGATGTCATAATGCTTCTTGACAGTGTCATAAAGTGTATTTTCTACAAGATAGAAACGCAGCATGTAGAAACGCACATGTTTCATGACCTGATATAAAAGATCCCAGACATGTTCATAACCACAAAAAGCTTATTATTCCCAAGTGTTGTGCACAAATTTGTTTACTTCCCTGTTAGTGAGCATTTTCTACTTTACTAAGAGAATCCATCCATACCTGACAGGTGTGGCATATCAAGAAGCTGGTTAAGTGGCATGTTCATTACGCAGGGGCACTTTGAGTTGGGGTCAATACTGTAAAATACCACTCTAAAATATGCAGTTTTGTCACACAACACAACGCAACAGATGTGTCAAGTGCAATTGTCATGCTGACTGCAGGAATGTCAACCAGAGCTGTTGCCAGAGAATCGAATGTACATGTCTCTACCATAAGCCGCCTCCAAACATCTTTCAGAGAATTTGGCATTCCGTCCAACCCGGCATCACAACCGTACACCAAATGTAACCATGCCAGCCAATGATCTCCACATCCGGCTTCTTTGTCACATCTGGCTTCTTCATCAGCTCCCCGGACAGCTGATGAAACTGTGGGTTCACACAACCAAAATAAATCTGCACAATCTGTCAGAAACCGTCCCAGGGAAGCTCATCTGTGTGCTCGTCGTCCTCTCAAGGGTCATGACCTGACTGCAGTTCGGAGTTGTAACCTACTTCAGTGGGGAAAACGCTCACGTTCGATGGCCGCTAGTAACATTGGAGAAGTGAGCTCTCTACGGACGAATCCCAGTTTCAACTGGAGCAGGAAGATGGCAGACAGCGTCTGTGGGTTAGCGGTTTACTGATGTCGACGTTGTGAACAGATGGTGGTAGTGGGGTTACGGTATGGGGCAGGCATAACATACGGACAACAGACACAATTGCCTTTTATCAATGGCAATTTGAATGCACAGAGATACCGTGACGAGATCCCGAGGCCCATTGTTGTGCCATATATCCGCCGCCATCACTTAATGTTTCAGCATTGCAATGCACAGCAACATGTCGCAAGGATATGTACACAATTCCTGGAACCCTGAAAATGTCCCAGTTCTTCCCATGGCCGACATTCTCACCAGATGTCTCACCTATTGACCGTGTTTGGGATGCTCTGGATTGGCATGTAACGACACTGTGTTCCAGTTCCCGCCAATATCCAGCGACGACACACAGCCATTGAAGAGGAGTGGGGCAACATTCCAGCAGGCCTCAATCAACAGCCTGATCAACTCTATGTGAAGGAGATGTGTCGCGCTGCATGAGGCAAATGGTCACACCAGATACTGACTGGTTTTCTGATCCATGCGAGGAGGTGTAAAGAGGGGTGGGGTGAGGAGAGATGGGGAGGGGTGAGGAGAGATGGGGAGGGGTGAGGAGAGATGAGGAAGGGGTGAGGAGAGGAATGGTGGGCTGAGGTCATGATAGCTTTATGGCTAAACTGCTGTAAAGCAAAGGTGGGTGTCAGTGGCAAGATGGCATCATGGCACGGTGAAGAGATCTAGTGACCGTCTGACAGACAACGAGAGAGACATATTAAAAGTCCTTCCTGATGTGATCCAACGTGTCAGCTTTCATTTGGGAAGCTTTTGGCTGGTCTCTAGAGCTGTGATGATGTGGTATTATTTTCTCTGGATGGAGTCCAAACCTGTCTTCTCCTTGGAAGAGTTACTGAGCTGTGGGAGTCTGTCCAGGCACCCCCAGAGAAAGCAATCTATACCACAGTGCTTTGGAAAAGATCAGTTTGGATTGGTTGGTTCGGCATGATTCTCTGGCATGGCTTTATCAAGGATAGTTTAATGGACAGAGGATGAATTTCTACACGAGGGTGGCAGAATTCTGTTGGCTCGCTTACGCAGCAGTAAAATGTCTACTTCTTTCAACACGTTCTACTTACAAAATGGATGCTATGAGATGTCAACGTGAAATGAATTCACTGTGTTCTATCAATTCAATTCAATTCAAAGGGCTTTATTGGCATGGGAAACACATGTTAACATTGCCAAAGCAAGTGAGGTAGATAATAATCTATCTCTATTGCAATAAGAGAATAATCACTGCTGGTTTTCATGGGCTTTTTCATTGTCAAGTGTCATGTAGGCTGGTTCCTCTGCACTCCAAGCCTCAAGCATAAATGTTAACCATGTTGTTTACCAATAAACTAATGTTTACCATGTTGTTTACCATGATAATAATGTTTAGCATGATGTTTACCATGTTGTTTACCATGATACTAATGTTTACCATGTTGTTTACCATGATACTAATGTTTACCATGTTGTTTACCATGATATTAATGTTTACCATGTTGTTTACTGTGATACTAATGTTACCATGTTGTTTACTGTGATACTAATGTTACCATGTTGTTTACTGTGATACTAATGTTACCATGTTGTTTACTGTGATACTAATGTTAACTATAATGTTTACCATGTTGTTTACCATGATAGTAATGTTTACCATGTTGTTTACAATGATACTAATGTTACCATGTTGTTTACTGTGATACTAATGTTTACCATGTTGTTTACCATGATACTAATGTTAACTATAATGTTTACCATGTTGTTTACCATGATACTAATGTTTACCATGTTGTTTGCAATGATAATAATGTTTAGCATGTTGTTTACTATGATACTAATGTTTACCATGTTGTTTACCATGATACCAATGTTTACCATGTTGTTTACCATGATACTAATGTTACCATGTTGTTTACCATGTTGTTTACCATGATACTAATGTTTAGCATGTTGTTTACCATGATACTAATGTTTACCATGTTGTTTAATGTGATACTAATGTTTACCATGTTGTTTACTATGATACTAATGTTACCATGTTGTTTACTATGATACTAATGTTACCATGTTGTTTACTATGATACTAGTGTTTACCATGTTGTTTACCATGTTGTTTACCATGATATTAATGTTTACCATGTTGTTTAGCAAGAAACTAATGTTTACCATGTTGTTTACCATGATAATAATGTTTAGCATGTTGTTTACCATGATACTAATGTTTACCATGTTGTTTACCATGATACTAATGTTACCATGTTGTTTACTGTGATACTAATGTTACCATGTTGTTTACTGTGATACTTATGTTAACTATAATGTTTACCATGTTGTTTACCATGATACTAATGTTTACCATGTTGTTTACCATGATACTAATGTTAACTATAATGTTTACCATGTTGTTTACCATGATACTAATGTTTACCATGTTGTTTACCATGATACTAATGTTACCATGTTGTTTACTGTGATACTAATGTTTACCATGTAGTTTACCATGATACTAATGTTAACTATAATGTTTACCATGTTGTTTACCATGATACTAATGTTTACCATGTTGTTTGCAATGATAATAATGTTTAGCATGTTGTTTACCATGATACTAATGTTACCATGTTGTTTACCATGTTGTTTACCATGATACTAATGTTTACCATGTTGTTAACCATGATACTAATGTTTACCATGTTGTTTACTGTTATACTAATGTTTACCATGTTGTTTACTATGATACTAATGTTACCATGTTGTTTACTATGATACTAATGTTACCATGTTGTTTACTATGATACTAGTGTTTACCATGTTGTTTACCATGATAATAATGTTTAGCATGTTGTTTACCATGATACTAATGTTTACCATGTTGTTTACTGTGATACTAATTTTAACTATAATGTTTAGCATGTTGTTAACCATGTTGTTTACCAAGAAACTAAGGTTTACCATGTTGTTTACCATGATAATAATGTTTAGCATGATGTTTACCATGTTGTTTACCATGATACTAATGTTTACCATGTTGTTTACCATGATACTAATGTTTACCATGTTGTTTACTATGATACCAATGTTTACCATGTTGTTTACTATGATACTAATGTTACCATGTTGTTTACCATGATACTAATGTTTACCATGTTGTTTACCATGATAATAATGTTTATCATGTTGTTTACTATGATACTAATGTTTACCATGTTATTTACCATGATACTAATGTTTACCATGTTGTTTGCCATGATAATAATGTTTAGCATGTTGTTTACTATGATACTAATGTTTACCATGTTATTTACCATGATACTAATGTTACCATGTTGTTTACCATGATACTAATGTTACCATGTTGTTTACCATGATACTAATGTTTACCATGTTGGTGGTCTTGCTAAACAACATGGTAAACATTAATATCATGGTAAACAACATGGTAAACAACATGGTAAACACTAGTATCATAGTAAACAACATGGTAAACATTAGTATCATAGTAAACAACATGGTAAACATTAGTATCATGGTAAACAACATGGTAAACATTAGTATCATGGTAAACAACATGGTAACATTAGTAGCATGGTAACAACATGGTAAACATTAGTATCATAGTAAACAACATGGTAAACAACATGGTAAACATTAGTATCATGGTAAACAACATGGTAAACATTAGTATCATGGTAAACAACATGGTAAACATTAGTATCATGGTAAACAACATGGTAAACATTAATATCATGGTAAACAACATGGTAAACAACATGGTAAACACTAGTATCATAGTAAACAACATGGTAACATTAGTATCATGGTAAACAACATGGTAAACATTAGTATCATAGTAAACAACATGGTAAACATTAGTATCATGGTAAACAACATGGTAAACATTAGTATCATGGTAAACATCATGGTAACATTAGTATCATGGTAACAACATGGTAAACATTAGTATCATAGTAAACAACATGGTAAACAACATGGTAAACATTAGTATCATGGTAAACAACATGGTAAACATTAGTATCATGGTAACATTAGTATCATGGTAAACAACATGGTAACATTACTATCATAGTCTCTCTGCTGTCTCTCTGCTGTCTCTCTGCTGCCTTCATGCTGTCTCTCTGCTGTCTCTCTGCTGTCTTCATGCTGTCTTCATGCTGTCTCTCTGCTGTCTCCATGCTGTCTCTCTGCTGTCTTCATGCTGTCTCTCTGCTGTCTCTCTGCTGTCTCCATGCTGTCTCTCTGCTGTCTCCATGCTGTCTCTCTGCTGTCTCCATGCTGTCTCCATGCTGTCTCTCTGCTGTCTCCATGATGTCTCTCTGCTGTCTCCATGCCGTCTCTCTGCTGTCTTCATGCTGTCTCTCTACTGTCTCTCTGCTGTCTCCATGCCGTCTCTCTGCTGTCTTCATGCTGTCGCGGCTCGTGGCAAATTCTGTACCATTTCTGGCTCATTTCTGCCATAGTACAGCTGTACTCAACAATGCAAGTAGATATAAATGAATGAACACAAACATATTGAAACTATGTTTCCCTGTATTACTGCTGTTAATTTACAGTATACACACCTCTACAAATGAAATAAATAAAAACAAACCCATTTTAATTATCCAAACAAACTGACGAAAGAAAGTTATGTGCTTGTCTTTTGATTGGAAAGTTATACTTTTAGAGAGTGACCATTTGTCTCTGTGTTTCTGTTCACTCAGCGACGCGTTGTGAGGGGGGGGGTGTAATCGTTGGTCTACAGATGTTTCCAAGATGTTTTTCTGTCAGTGGCAGATTATCCCCTGTAGCAAAATCTCATTAAAGATCGATTTACAAAGCTGTGCTGATGTTACCATCAACCAAAATTAAAGGCATTCATTTTTCACGTGAAGTTCACCAAAGTCCTCGCAATAAATGATGTAACACTTTGGAGGAACGATTTCCCAAAGTATTATTTGCGTGCGTGTCTTGTTAACCGTTATAGACTGACTGACTGAGGGGTTTGAGAGCAGAGAGAACAGGAAAAGAGATGTGGCCATTTATTTATAGCATACATGAGTGACTGTACAGAGATGTGGTGGTACAGAGATGTGGTGGTACAGAGATGTACATATTAAGGCATATTTGCTGGGAGAGATGACGGAAGAGGATAATCTGACACCTTGGTGTTGAGATGAGAGAAGAGGAGAATCTGACACCTTGGTGTTGGGATGAGAGAAGAGGATAATCTGACACCTTGGTGTTGAGATGAAAGAAGAGGAGAACCTGACACCTTGGTGTTGAGATGAGAGAAGAGGAGAATCTGACACCTTGGTGTTGAGATGAAAGAAGAGGAGAATCTGACACCTTGGTGTTAAGATGAGAGAAGAGGAGAATCTGACACCTTGGTGTTGAGATGAGAGAAGAGGAGAATCTGACAACTTGGTGTTGAGATGAGAGAAGAGGAGAACCTGACACCTTGGTGTTGAGATGAGAGAAGAGGAGAACCTGACACCTTGGTGTTGAGATGAGAGTAGAGGAGAATCTGACACCTTGGTGTTGAGATGAGAGAAGAGGAGAATCTGACACCTTGGTGTTGAGATGAGAGAAGAGGAGAATCTGACACCCCGGAGGAGGTTATGAAACACACACAAGAACTCATACACACTCCTGACATGTGCGTACACACACACACACACACACACACACAGACACAGACACACACACAGACACAGACACAGACACAAACACACACACACAAACACACACACACACACACACACACACACACACACACACACACACACACACACACACACACATACACACACACACACACACACACACACACACACCGTAGTAATGGGTGCAAAGACCCCCGTGATAATCAATCTGGAGCCAAGAAACACAACATGGAGGGGTTACCACTGTAGACAACGTATTGTGCATGGGTACGATCGCAGCTTCATTACACTGGCTCTTGATACCATTCCACTGGCTCTTGATACCATTCCACTGGCTCTTGATACCATTCCACTGGCTCTTGATACCATTCCACTGGCTCTTGATACCATTCCACTGGTTCTTGATACCATCCCACTGGCTCTTGATACCATTCCACTGGTTCTTGATACCATTCCACTGGTTCTTGATACCATCCCACTGGCTCTTGATACCATTCCACTGGTTCTTGATACCATCCCACTGGCTCTTGATACCATTCCACGCCTGGGGAAATTGGACGTTTGACCTGTTTTTGACGAATAAAGGATTCTCTCCTTACAACCATTGGCTGAAGTCATTCTTTATTACGGAACTTAAGGAACGTCTAGAATTAACTGGAAAATACCAGTCAAATCAAATTTCAAAATCAAATCTTGTTTTCTTGAATTGGGAAAATAAGTTATAGAATTTCACCAGCTGTGACAATATTATAAAGACTCATATTTTATCCCTAGCTCTAAAGTTATTTAAGTAAATGATTTCTATAGCTAGTTGTTGCTCACTTTACCAGAAAACAAGTTACTTACCTATCAAATCAAGCTCTACACTGTAGACTGAATCTGAGCAGTATGGTGGATATAGGACCATCCCCAAACTAATAGTTACATTCTCGACCCTAACATCGCTACCAAACATAACCTACCTAACCTAACCTAGGTGAACATAACCTAACCTAACCTAGGTGAACATAACCTAACCTAACCTAGGTGAACATAACCTAACCTAACCTAGGTGAACATAACCTAACCTAACCTACGTGAACATAACCTAACCTAACCTAGGTGAACCTAACCTAACCTAACCTAGGTGAACATAACCTAACCTAACCTAGGTGAACATAACCTAAACTAAGTGAACCTAACCTAAACTAAGTGAACCTAACCTAAACTAAGTGAACCTAACCTAAACTAAGTGAACCTAACCTAAACTAAGTGAACGTAACCTAAACTAAGTGAACCTAACCTAAACTAAGTGAACGTAACCTAAACTAAGTGAACCTAACCTAAACTAAGTGAACGTAACCTAAACTAAGTGAACGTAACCTAAACTAAGTGAACCTAACCTAAACTAAGTGAACGTAACCTAAACTAAGTGAACCTAACCTAAACTAAGTGAACCTAACCTAAACTAAGTGAACCTAACCTAAACTAAGTGAACGTAACCTAAACTAAGTGAACCTAACCTAAACTAAGTGAACGTAACCTAAACTAAGTGAACCTAACCTAAACTAAGTGAACCTAACCTAAACTAAGTGAACGTAACCTAAACTAAGTGAACATAACCTAAACTAAGTGAACCTAACCTAAACTAAGTGAACCTAACCTAAACTAAGTGAACGTAACCTAAACTAAGTGAACCTAACCTAAACTAAGTGAACGTAACCTAAACTAAGTGAACCTAACCTAAACTAAGTGAACGTAACCTAAACTAAGTGAACCTAACCTAAACTAAGTGAACGTAACCTAAACTAAGTGAACGTAACCTAAACTAAGTGAACCTAACCTAAACTAAGTGAACCTAACCTAAACTAAGTGAACGTAACCTAAACTAAGTGAACGTAACCTAACTCTAAACAACGAAGCTTCCACCATACATTAATCCATGTATGACCAACATAGAGAATCAGTTAATTACTCTTCTGTAAAACTTGTCAGTGAATTGTACTGGGCCTAAAGAATGATCCCAGAATGTTTTGCAAAAAGTCTGCAAAGTTGACACATGATTGTGCCCCGTTATTCAACGCAAGACAACATAACTATGGTAAGACATTCCACAATATATTTTGAAGGGAGAAAGTGTTTCTTTGGCGACACAAAATCATAGACAACAAATGGACTCAGGACACATTAAAGTTCTCATTTTATTTGTGACTGACTCTAAACTGTAAAGGAATGTCTCATTTTCATATGTTTTGAATGATGTTTTGTGCAAAATTATAATTGTGTATTACTCATATATATATATATATAAACATGGACATATACGTATAGATGTGTTTAAATATAATAGACTACCTTGTCTATTGAACATATATTTTCTTTTAAATATAACTACAACATTGTTGCTTTGAAATGATCATACAAATGTGTTGAACTATTCGCTATGTACAACCTCACAGTAATGTGTTGGGTAAAAACCTCCAGCGTTTCCGCATCGCTGTGTCTTCATCAATAGACTGTCACATTTATACTTGGTGTAAATCCACAAAAACAATCCTTATGAGTTTGTTCAAAACCCCAGTCCGACAGACAGCCAGACAGTCCGACAGACAGCACCTCAGATCGTTGTAAATCAGTGTGTGTGTGTGTTTGGTTAGTCTGGAGAGGCGCAGGAGGGTATCCGCCCTGGGTCCGACCAAACCCCCTCTACCGGGAGAAACTTTCCAAAACAGCCCCAATAATGAGCTACAGCGACAGAGAGTCAGACACGAGAACCGTACATCACGTTTTGAACGGGCTCAATCATTATATTTTCTGATAAATATGTTTACAAATGCACGTCCTATTTTAAGTAGGCTACCAAGCTTTGGTGAAGGGAAATATTCCGACGGAGTCTGAAACTGTTTACACACATTGCTTTGGTCATCATTTGCGGTAGACTAGAACACTTTTCTGAGGCTATTCTGATAAAGTTGTCCCGTTTTAGTTACTGACTCAGAATTCAGGGAACTCTTCCTTTGTCGACATTGAGTTGAATCAGTTGTATGTGGAGACTATGATCCTCAGTAGATAGTTGACACCTCTGTCACTAACACTGATCAATGTCCACACGTTTTTCCGCTACTTCAATATTTTGACTGCGCCGTCAAGCCCTGAAAATGAGATAATAATTAAACTACACTATTTAGAAACTATTTGTTGACGTCTACGGTACTTCGCAATGTTTTTAAATTTGTTTTGTTTATGACAACAATAATAATACTCACAATAAAACAACGATTTCATTATTTAATCGTTTATTGCAATAGTTATAACAATAAACTCAATATAACCGTTTATTATTACGATCATTTACGCTACATTTAATTTGTGAAGTGGAAGGAAAACATACCGATAATAAAACTAAAATGCAAGCTTCGAACGAAATACAAAAAACGAAACCTTTTTGCCCAAAGGTTAAACATTAGATGGTATATACTAATTAATATCTAAACAGACATAGGGCCGGTGAGTTGTTATTTCTAGTATAAAAAAAACAAGTGCATTAAAAGTAATAATATGAAACTCTTTAAAGTATTACTGGTTGGCTTTGGATAATTCCCGAGTCCCGGCTCATGTCCTTTCCACCGTGCAGCTCAGTGCTTCATAGAGGCTCCAGGGGAAGAAGCAGAGACATGATTTATAGACTCGGTAAACTGCAGCAGCCTACGTTAGGGACTTAAAAGTACAGGCATAATATTGTTATACAGAGCCGTGATTTATGCTAGTTTTTATGATTCGAAAATAGTGCCACAAACATAGAGTCTTGGTCTGAATAAATGCGCTCTCGCACGTAGGCACACTATATTAATGAATACGTTGCCTCAGATATTAGCAGAGAGCGCAACTTCTCAGAGATGCTCTCTTGTCAATTCGAAGCTGTCTTTGTCTAATAATGGAAATAGTGACGATGTAGATCTTTAGATCATTTAAAACGAAACAAGTGCAACAGAAGCCATGTAAATTTAAATTTCAATAATCAACAATATGATAATAAACAAACATTAATATTCATTATGTATATTATATATTCATTAATAATAATATAGAGCTAAATCAAAATGACTTAAAACAGTGCTGCATGCGGAACTAAAAGAAAAGTTATCACAGAAGTTTTTCGGCCAAATCATACACCTGATATTATAATTTAGTTTCTCAAGCTTCAAGATGATTTTATAATATTGTTTCTAAGGCTTCAACATGAATTTATAATATCGTTTCTAAGGCATGCGGAACTAAAAGAAAACTTATCACAGAAGTTTTCGGCCAAATCATATACCTGATATTATAATTAAGTTTCTAAGGCTACCACATGATTTTATAATATTGTTTCTAAGGCTACCACATGATTTTATAATATTGTTTCTAAGGCTACCACATTATTTTATAATATGTTTCTAAGGCTACTACATATTTTATAATATCTTCTAAGGCTACCACATGATTTTATAATATGTTTCTAAGGCTACCACATGATTTTATAATATGTTTCTAAGGCTACCACATGATTTTATAATATCGTTTCTAAGGCTACCACATGATTTTATAATATTGTTTCTAAGGCTACCACATGATTTTATAATATTGTTTCTAAGGCTACCACATGATATTATAATTATGTTTATAAGGCTACCACATGATATTATAATAGAATTTATAAGGCTACCACATTATATTATAATATTGTTTCTAAGGCTACCACATGATATTATAATATTGTTTATAAGGCTACCACATGATATTATAATATCATTTTTAAGGCTACCACATGTTATTATAATATTGTTTCTAAGGCTACCACATGATATTATAATATTCTTTCTAAGGCTACCACATGATATTATAATATCATTTATAAGGCTACCACATAATATTAGAATATAGTTTCTGTAGACTACCACATAATATTAGAATATGGTTTCAGTAGACTACCACATAATATTAGAATATAGTTTCTGTAGACTACCAACTAATATTAGAATATAGTTTATGTAGACTACCACATAATATTAGAATATAGTTTCGGTAGACTACCAACTAATATTAGAATATGGTTTCTGTAGACTCTCAACTAATATTAGATTATTGATCCTATAGTCTAGGTAAGGGATGATGGACTTTGCGTTCTTCGGAAGATAATGAAAGATGAGGAAGGTGTGTTCAACGACTTGCTGGCGGGTTTCACTATTTGCATTATTGGGTTATTTTCCAGAGAATCCATAGAGCCCCAAGTTGATCATCCCTTTATACCACGGCTGTAAGTTAATACATTTTCCGCTAGAAATGTGTTCAACATCCCCCGAAGTAACTAGAAAGTTTCCTTAGATAGATAGCTACAGTAGTTGCCTTGGTAACCACACAGAGTGCTAGTTTAGCTAACCAACCCGTCAATCCCAGTTTGCTATTATGAACAAAACATTCAACACTGTCAATCATTTTTTTTGTTATTCAACTTTTCCTTTCAAAATGCAGCTCCGTAGACCATGTAAGGAAGAACTGTAGCCACTGAAATCTGCCGTGCTGAAATACTGTACGTGCTCTAGAATGCCCTTCAAGCCAATCAGAAAAGATTATTCAACAACGCCATTGTATAATTAACCAATAAGGCCAGAGGAGGTGTGATATACTGCCAATATACCACGGCTAAGGGTTGTTCTAAATGCACGACACAACACGGAGTGCCTGGACACAGCCCTTAGCCGTGGTATATTGGCCATCTACCACACACGCCCCGAGGTGCCTTATTGCTATTATGAAGTGGTTACCAACGTAATTAGAGCAGTAAAAATACATGTTTCGTCATATCCGTGTTAAACCACCTATTATAAACTGCGTGGTTTGAGTCCTGCATGCTGATTGGCTGAAAGCCGTGGGGAGTATGACAAACATTATGTTTTTACTGTTCTAATGACTTTTGTATTCAGCTCATAATACCAATAAGGCACCTCAGGGCTTTGTTGTATACGGCCAATATACCACGGCTAAGGGCTGTGTCCAGGCACTCCGCATTGTGTCGTGCTTTATAACAACCCTTAGCCACTGTATATTGGCCGGCTGGGTCTGAATCCTGAAGAACAGCCCTTAGCCACTGTATATTGGCCGGCTGCGTCTGAATCCTGAAGAACAACCCTTAGCCATTGTATATTGGCCATATACCACACCCCCTTGTGCCTTTTTGCTCAATTATACCATGCCATTTTTGAACGGTTGTTTCTGATTGGCTTGATGGGCATTCTGGAGCTTGTATTATTTCCCTATAACGCACGGTAGAATTCAGTGGCAATAGTTCATTCTGACATGTTGTATGTTTGAAAGCAACAGTCGAACTAAACATGTTGTTGGCATTGTTGAATTGGATTTTCATAACGGCATGCAAGGCCTGATGGTTTAGTTAGCTAAACTAGCAAGTCTGTTTGTTTGGTTACCCCGGCAACCACTGTAGCTATCTAGGAAACTCTCCAGCTACTTCGGTGGCTTTTGGACACCTTTCTACCATGCAAATGTGTTAAATTATAGCCATGGTATAAAAGGGATAATCAACGAGGGGCTCTACGTGTTCTCTGGAAAATAGTGCCACTCCGTGAAGGTCAGTTTCAACCTCCTAGTGGAACACAGCTTCCACACTGTTTATTATTCTCCATAGAATGCAGAGCCACTCGTTGATTATCCCTGACATATTAGAATACGGTTTCTATATGGTACTACCTAATATTAGAATACCTCTCTCTCTCTCTCTCTCTCTCTCTCTCTCTCTCTCTCTCTCTCTCTCTCTCTCTCTCTCTCTCTCTCTCTCTCTCTCCCTCCCTCCCTCCCTCCCTCTCTCCCTCCCTCTCTACCACACCTGTTGTCGGCTTTGGAAAGCTAACTGACATGTACTCCTGAGATGCTGACCTGTTGTCGGTAACTAACATGTACTCCTGAGTTGCTGACCTGTTGCACTCTTTGTAACCACTGTGATTATTGGTTGACCCTGCTGGTCATCTATGAACATTAGAACATCTTGAAGAGCAATCTGGCCTTAATTATAATATTCACCCTGCAAAGCCAGAAGAGGACTGGCCCCCCCTCCTCAGAGCCTGGTTCCTCTCTACCCGGCACAGCCAGAAGAGGACTAGCCTGCCCTCCTGAGAGCCTGGTTCCTCTCTAGGTTTCATCCTAGGTTCTGGCCTATCTAGGGAGTTTTTCCTAGCCACCGTGCTTCTACATCTGCAGTGCTTGCTGTTTAGGGTTTCATGCTGGGTTTCTGTACAGCACTTTGTGACATCTGCTGATGTAAGAAGGGCTCTATAAATATATTTGATTGATTGTTTCTATAGGCTACCACCTAATTGAGTTTGGGTTTTGTCTATTGTTTCTATAGGCTGACATTGTTTTAAACATGATCTGAAAGTCAATTTCTCAGTGTCCGTTGTTCCTAAGTGTATCTA
>NC_092161.1:2740499-2742999 GCF_045791955.1 Oncorhynchus clarkii lewisi
ACCTATAGGAGACATGACACCTGGTTTGGCCTATTGGAGATGTGACACCTGGTTTGGCCTGTAGCCTATAGGAGACATGACACCTGGTTTGGCCTGTAACCTATAGGAGACATGACACCTGGTTTGGCCTGTAACCTATAGGAGACATGACACCTGGTTTGGCCTGTAGCCTATAGGAGACATGACACCTGGTTTGGCCTATAGGAGACATGACACCTGGTTTGGCCTGTAGCCTATAGGAGACATGACACCTGGTTTGGCCTGTAACCTATAGGAGACATGACACCTGGTTTGGCCTATTGGAGACATGACACCTGGTTTGGCCTGTAGCCTATAGGAGACATGACACCTGGTTTGGCCTGAAACCTATAGGAGACATGACACCTGGTTTGGCCTGTAACCTATAGGAGACATTACACCTGGTTTGGCCTGTAGCCTATAGGAGACATGACACCTGGTTTGGCCTATAGGAGACATGACACCTGGTTTGGCCTGTAGCCTATAGGAGACATGACACCTGGTTTGGCCTGTAACCTATAGGAGACATGCCTCCTGGTTTGGCCTGTAACCTATAGGAGACATGACACCTGGTTTGGCCTGTAACCTATAGGAGACATGACACCTGGTTCATACGGCTCAATGACCCTGTATGAATAGTGGTTTCATAGAGTTGCCTCGTGCTTGATAGACAATTGAGACAGAGATAAAGAAACAAACCTCATTATGGATTTTGTTCCAGGGGTATTTAGATACAATTTAAAGAGAATGCACATGGGTTTTTATCTAGTTTGAGAACCCTAGCGTGGCTTTAACAGTTAGGGCACTGCTGCTACCTCTCACGGTCCCTCCTGGTCCCTAACAACCCCATTGTTACATGGGGGACCGTCATCGCCAGATGTTATCTCATGGAGGTCTCTCAGTGCTGCTCGTCAAGTGAAAAAAAAAAACGTTGTCGTTCCCCTTGTTTGAATATCACACCTGTTATAAAGGAAAACATCCCTGTGTTTTAATATCACACTAGCTATATGGGGGTTGGTAGTATGGTTGTAGTGAGTTTCAATGGCAGAGGAGACAGTAGATGTATGGGGGGTTGGGAGAGGAAGGGAGAGGAGAGGAGAGAAAGGAGAGAAAGGGGGAGAAAGGGAGAGGAAGGGAGAGGAAAGGAGAGAAAGGAGAGGAAGGGAGAGGAAGGGAGAGGAAGGGAGAGGAAGGAGAGGAAGGAGAGGAAGGAGAGGAAGGGAGAGGAAAGGAGAGGAAGGGAGAGAAAGGGGGAGAAAGGAGAGGAAGGGAGAGAAAGGGGGAGAAAGGAGAGGAAAGGGGGAGAAAGGAGAGGAAGGGAGAGGAAGGGGGAGAAAGGAAAGGAAGGGAGAGAAAGGGAGAGGAAGGGAGAGGAAGGGAGAGAAAGGGAGAGGAAGGGAGAGGAAGGGAGAGGAAGGGAGAGGAAGGGAGAGGATGGAGAGGATGGAGAGGAAAAAAGCTTCAAAAGCCGTTTACCAGCAGGTGGCGGCAACATGACGTTAGAGCTGCCCCACCCCTTCAGCCTACACACACACACACACACACACACACACACACACACACACACACACACACACTGGTAGGAAGACAGGGGTAGTGTACATTCCAACAGTCTGTTTCAAGCTCCTTGACAAAATATCATAATTTGGGTGTGTTACATCTTACATTATTTGCTCAGAATGTTTGGGGATTATGTGTGTGTTGTTTATTGTTATTATTATTTTAATTGTATTGCTTGGCATTACTTCACCGTTGGAGTTAGAAACACAAACATTTCACTGCACCTGCAATAACATCTGCAAAACAGTGTACGTGACCAATAAACTGGGATTGGATTAGATTTACGCCGGCTCTGACTGTTAATAGATTGAATCTACGGTAGAAGTAGCAGCAGTAGAAGCTGTCAACCACATTCAGTTGAGGAACATGAATGTGATGCACATTAAGTGTTGAATTAGTGATTATTTACTAGTTAGCTCGTGTGTAGGCTGATATCTAGACTATGTTCGGGATAAACTTGATTTTACAAATGACGTTATATTGATTTTTCAAGAGTTCCATGATAGAATGAAATGCAATTTTACTGCCCATGCACGTGTGTAATGAACCTGTAATGAAAGTGAATGGGGATATTTCTAATTTCCACCCTTCTCGTTGTCTTAGTCCCGGTCCATTGTAGAGATGGGGATGTCCTTCTCCAGAGAGGCTACAGTCCTTCTCTAGCCCTGCTCCCCCAGTCACTCTGTCCCTCAAGATAAATCCCACCATCCATGTCACCGCGGTCCAGTCTATACAGAGCAGAGAGATGGGAGATAGGCTCTGAGCGGGCCAGAGATTCCAGAGGGTGAGAAGGATGGAGGGTTGCATCACTTAAGATGTGATGTACAATGGTCATTAGAGTGGTCAGGTCAGGAGGGAGACACGGTCTCGCTCTCCCTCGCTCTCTCTCTGTCTGTTTCTCTCTCTCTGTCTCTCTCTCTCT
>NC_092161.1:2747999-2842999 GCF_045791955.1 Oncorhynchus clarkii lewisi
AGAGTAAAGGAACTGTGGGGGCTGACCTGGCCCCAGACCCACACCACAGCACGACACAAATATTGATTTACCTCCTTTCCTTTCCTCCCACTTTCCTTTCCCTTTCCTTTCACTTTCCTTTCCTCCCACTTTCCTTTCCCTTTCCTTTCACTTTCCTTTCACTTTCCTTTCACTTTCCTTTCACTTTCCTTTCCTTTCCCTTTCCTTTCCTTTCCTTTCCCTTTCCTTTCACTTTCCTTTCACTTTCCTTTCCTTTCCTTTCCTTTCACTTTCCTTTCCCTTTCCTTTCCCTTTCCTTTCACTTTCCTTTCACTTTCCTTTCCTTTCCTTTCACTTTCCTTTCACTTTCCTTTCCTTTCCTTTCCTTTCACTTTCCTTTCCCTTTCCTTTCCCTTTCCTTTCACTTTCCTTTCACTTTCCTTTCCTTTCCTTTCCCTTTCCTTTCCCTTTCCTTTCACTTTCCTTTCCCTTTCCTTTCACTTTCCTTTCCCTTTCCTTTCACTTTCCTTTCCTTTCCTATCCTTTCCTTTCACTTTCCTTTCCCTTTCCTTTCACTTTCCTTTCCCTTTCCTTTCCCTTTCCTTTCACTTTCCTTTCCCTTTCCTTTCACTTTCCTTTCCCTTTCCTTTCACTTTCCTTTCACTTTCCTTTCCTTTCCCTTTCCTTTCCTTTCCTTTCCTTTCACTTTCCTTTCCTTTCACTTTCCTTTCACTTTCCTTTCCTTTCCTTTCACTTTCCTTTCCTTTCCTTTCCTTTCCTTTTACTTTCCTTTCACTTTCCTTTCCTTTCCTTTCACTTTCCTTTCACTTTCCTTTCCTTTCCTTTCCTTTCCCTTTCCTTTCACTTTCCTTTCACTTTCCTTTCACTTTCCTTTCCCTTTCCTTTCACTTTCCTTTCCTTTCACTTCCCTTTCCTTTCACTTTCCTTTCCCTTTCCTTTCCCTTTCCTTTCACTTTCCTTTCCCTTTCCTTTCCCTTTCCTTTCACTTTCCTTTCCCTTTCCTTTCACTTTCCTTTCCTTTCCTATCCTTTCTTTTCACTTTCCTTTCCCTTTCCTTTCACTTTCCTTTCCCTTTCCTTTCCCTTTCCTTTCCTTTCACTTTCCTTTCCCTTTCCTTTCACTTTCCTTTCCCTTTCCTTTCACTTTCCTTTCACTTTCCTTTCCTTTCCTTTCCCTTTCCTTTCCTTTCCTTTCCTTTCCTTTCACTTTCCTTTCCTTTCACTTTCCTTTCACTTTCCTTTCCTTTCCTTTCCTTTCCTTTCACTTTCCTTTCCTTTCCTTTCCTTTCCTTTTACTTTCCTTTCACTTTCCTTTCCTTTCCTTTCACTTTCCTTTCACTTTCCTTTCCTTTCCTTTCCTTTCCCTTTCCTTTCACTTTCCTTTCACTTTCCTTTCCCTTTCCTTTCACTTTCCTTTCCCTTTCCTTTCACTTTCCTTTCCTTTCACTTTCCTTTCCTTTCCCTTTCCTTTCCTTTCCTTTCCTTTCACTTTCCTTTCCTTTCCCTTTCCTTTCCTTTCCTTTCCCTTTCCTTTCCTTTCCTTTCCTTTCCTTTCACTTTCCTTTCCCTTTCCTTTCACTTTCCTTTCACTTTCCTTTCCTTGCCTTTCCTTTCCTTTCCTTTCCTTTCCTTTCACTTTCCTTTCCTTTCACTTTCCTTTCACTTTCCTTTCCTTTCCTTTCCTTTCACTTTCCTTTCCTTTCCCTTTCCTTTCACTTTCCTTTCATTTTCCTTTCCTTTCCTTTCCTTTCCCTTTCCTTTCCCTTTCCTTTCACTTTCCTTTCACTTTCCTTTCCTTTCCTTTCCTTTCCTTTCATTTCCTTTCCTTTCCCTTTCCTTTCACTTTCCTTTCCTTTCCTTTCACTTTCCTTTCCTTTCCTTTCACTTTCCTTTCCTTTCCTTTCCTTTCCCTTTCCTTTCCTTTCCTTTCCTTTCCTTTCACTTTCCTTTCCCTTTCCTTTCCTTTCCTTTCCTTTCCCTTTCCTTTCACTTTCCTTTCCTTTCCTTTCCCTTTCCTTTCCTTTCCTTTCCTTTCACTTTCCTTTCCTTTCCTTTCCTTTCCCTTTCGTTTCACTTTCCTTTCCGTTCATTTCCTTTCACTTTCCTTTCCTTTCCTTTCCTTTCACTTTCCTTTCCTTTCCTTTCCCTTTCCTTTCCTTTCACTTTCCTTTCCTTTCCTTTCCCTTTCCTTTCCTTTCCTTTCCTTTCACTTTCCTTTCCTTTCCCTTTCCTTTCCTTTCCTTTCCCTTTCCTTTCACTTCCCTTTCACTTTCCTTTCCTTTCCTTTCACTTTCCTTTCACTTTCCTTTCCTTTCCTTTCCTTTCACTTTCCTTTCCTTTCCCTTTCCTTTCACTTTCCTTTCCCTTTCCTTTCCCTTTCCTTTCACTTTCCTTTCACTTTCCTTTCCTTTCCTTTCCCTTTCCTTTCCCTTTCCTTTCACTTTCCTTTCCCTTTCCTTTCCCTTTCCTTTCCCTTTCCTTTCACTTTCCTTTCCCTTTCCTTTCCTTTCCTATCCTTTCCTTTCACTTTCCTTTCCCTTTCCTTTCACTTTCCTTTCCCTTTCCTTTCACTTTCCTTTCACTTTCCTTTCCCTTTCCTTTCACTTTCCTTTCCCTTTCCTTTCACTTTCCTTTCACTTTCCTTTCCTTTCCTTTCCCTTCCTTTCACTTTCCTTTCCTTTCACTTTCCTTTCACGTTCCTTTCCTTTCCTTTCCTTTCCTTTCACTTTCCTTTCCTTTCCTTTCCTTTCCTTTCCTTTCCTTTCACTTTCCTTTTACTTTCCTTTTACTTTCCTTTCCTTTCCTTTCACTTTCCTTTCACTTTCCTTTCCTTTCCTTTCCTTTCCTTTCCTTTCCTTTCACTTTCCTTTTACTTTCCTTTTACTTTCCTTTCCTTTCCTTTCACTTTCCTTTCACTTTCCTTTCCTTTCCTTTCCTTTCCCTTTCCTTTCACTTTCCTTTCCCTTTCCTTTCACTTTCCTTTCCTTTCACTTTCCTTTCCTTTCCCTTTCCTTTCCTTTCCTTTCCTTTCCTTTCACTTTCCTTTCCTTTCCCTTTCCTTTCCTTTCCTTTCCCTTTCCTTTCCTTTCTTTTCCTTTCCTTTCCTTTCCTTTCACTTTCCTTTCCCTTTCCTTTCACTTTCCTTTCACTTTCCTTTCCTTTCCTTTCACTTTCCTTTCCTTTCCTTTCCTTTCCTTTCCTTTCCTTTCACTTTCCTTTCCTTTCCTTTCCTTTCCCTTTCGTTTCACTTTCCTTTCCGTTCATTTCCTTTCACTTTCCTTTCCTTTCCTTTCCTTTCACTTTCCTTTCCTTTCCTTTTCCCTTTCCTTTCCTTTCACTTTCCTTTCCTTTCCTTTCCTTTCCCTTTCCTTTCCTTTCACTTTCCTTTCCTTTCCCTTTCCTTTCCCTTTCCTTTCCCTTTCCTTTCCTTTCCTTTCCTTTCCTTTCCTTTCCTTTCACTTTCCTTTCCTTTCCTTTTCCTTTCCCTTTCCCTTTCCCTTTCCTTTCCTTTCCTTTCCTTTCACTTCCCTTTCCTTTCCCTTTCCTTTCATTTCCCTTTCCTTTCCTTTCACTTTCCTTTCCTTTCCTTTCCCTTTCCTTTCCTTTCCTTTCCTTTCACTTTCCTTTCCTTTCCCTTTCCTTTCCCTTTCCTTTCACTTTCCTTTCCTTTCCTTTCCTTTCCCTTTCCTTTCACTTTCCTTTCCTTTCCTTTCCTTTCACTTTCCTTTCCCTTTCCTTTCCCTTTCCTTTCCTTTCCTTTCCTTTCACTTTCCTTTCCTTTCCTTTCCTTTCACTTTCCTTTCCCTTTCCTTTCCCTTTCCTTTCACTTTCCTTTCCTTTCCTTTCCTTTCACTTTCCTTTCCTTTACTTTCCTTTCCCTTTCCTTTCCTTTCCTTTCCTTTCCTTTCCTTTCCTTTCCTTTCCTTTCACTTTCCTTTCCTTTTCCTTTCCCTTTCCCTTTCCCTTTCCTTTCCTTTCCTTTCCTTTCACTTCCCTTTCCTTTCCCTTTCCTTTCATTTCCCTTTCCTTTCCTTTCACTTTCCTTTCCTTTCCTTTCCCTTTCCTTTCCTTTCCTTTCCTTTCACTTTCCTTTCCTTTCCCTTTCCTTTCCCTTTCCTTTCCTTTAATTTCCTTTCCCTTTCCTTTCACTTTCCTTTCATTTCCTTTCCCTTTCCTTTCCTTTCCTTTCACTTTCCTTTCCTTTCCTTTCCTTTCCTTTTCTTTCCCTTTCCTTTCACTTTCCTTTCCTTTCCTTTCCTTTTCTTTCCCTTTCCTTTCACTTTCCTTTCCTTTCCTTTCCTTTCCTTTCCCTTTCCTTTCCTTTCCTTTCCTTTCCTTTCGCTTTCCTTTCCCTTTCCTTTCACTTTCCTTTCCTTTCACTTTCCTTTCCCTTTCCTTTCCTTTCCTTTCACTTTCCTTTCCCTTTCCTTTCACTTTCCTTTCCTTTCACTTTCCTTTCCCTTTCCTTTCCTTTCCTTTCCTTTCCTTTCACTTTCCTTTCCCTTTCCTTTCACTTTCCGTTCCTTTCACTTTCCTTTCACTTTCCTTTCCCTTTCCTTTCACTTTCCTTTCCTTTCCTTTCCCTTTCCTTTCCCTTTCCTTTCACTTTCCTTTCACTTTCCTTTCCTTTCCTTTCCTTTCCTTTCCTTTCCTTTCCCTTTCCTCCCACTTTCCTTTCCTTTCCTTTCCTTTCCCTTTCCCTTTCCTTTCACTTCCCTTTCCTTTCACTTTCCTTTCACTTCCCTTTCCTTTCACTTCCCTTTCCTTTCCCTTTCCTTTCCTTTCCTTTCCTTTCACTTTCCTTTCCCTTTCCTTTCCTTTCCTCCCACTTTCCTTTCCTTTCACTTCCCTTTCCTTTCCCTTTCCTTTCACTTTCCTTTCCTTTCACTTTCCTTTCCTTTCCTTTCACTTCCCTTTCCTTTCCCTTTCCTTTCACTTTCCTTTCCTTTCACTTTCCTTTCCTTTCCTTTCACTTCCCTTTCCTTTCACTTTCCTTTCACTTCCCTTTCCTTTCACTTTCCTTTCACTTCCCTTTCCTTTCCCTTTCCTTTCACTTCCCTTTCCTTTACTTTCCTTTCCTTTCACTTTCCTTTCACTTCCCTTTCCTTTCCCTTTCCTTTCACTTCCCTTTCCTTTACTTTCCTTTCCCTTTCCTTTCCTTTCCCTTTCACTTTCCTTTCCTTTCCCTTCACTTTCCTTTCACTTCCCTTTCCTTTCACTTTCCTTTCACTTCCCTTTCCTTTCACTTCCCTTTCCTTTCACTTCCCTTTCCTTTCACTTCCCTTTCCTTTCACTTTCCTTTCACTTCCCTTTCCTTTCACTTTCTTTTCACTTCCCTTTCCTTTCACTTCCCTTTCCTTTCACTTTCCTTTCACTTCCCTTTCCTTTCACTTTCCTTTCACTTCCCTTTCCTTTCCCTTTCCTTTCACTTCCCTTTCCTTTCCTTTCCTTCCTTTCCTTTCCTTTCCTTTCACTTCCCTTTCCTTTCCCTTTCCTTTCCTTCCTTTCCTTTCCTTTCCTTTCACTTCCCTTTCCTTTCCTTCCTTTCCTTTCCTTTCCTTTCACTTCCCTTTCCTTTCCTTCCTCTCCTTTCCTTTCCTTTCATTTCACTTCCCTTTCCTTTCCTTTCCTTCCTTTCCTTTCCTTCCTTTCCTTTCCTTTCCTTCCTCTCCTTTCCTTTCCTTTCATTTCACTTCCCTTTCCTTTCCTTTCCTTCCTTTCCTTTCCTTCCTTTCCTTTCCTTTCCTTCCTCTCCTTTCCTTTCCTTTTACTTTCCTTTCCTTTCGAATTTCCTTTCAATTCCTTGCACTTTCATCTCGCTTTCTCTTTCATTTTGTTTTCACTTTCCATTCACTTCATTTCACTAACCCTTCCTTCCTTTCACTAACCCTTCCTTCCTTCCTTTCACTAACCCTTCCTTCCTTTCACTAACCCTTCCTTCCTTCCTTTCACTAACCCTTCCTTCCTTTCACTAACCCTTCCTTCCTTTCACTAACCCTTCCTTCCTTCCTTTCACTAACCCTTCCTTCCTTTCACTAACCCTTCCTTCCTTTCACTAACCCTTCCTTCCTTTCACTAACCCTTCCTTCCCTTCCCTTTTCTATCCTTTCATTCCTTTCCATTCCTTTCACCTATCTTTCTTTTCCTTCCACTTTCCTAGCTACCTTTTGAGTTTGGATCTCACAATGTTGTCGGCATCAGTGGCTGGGACTGCTACTATCTGTCTAGTGATCCTACCGACCAAGGCCGGGTCTCAGGAGCGGCTCAAAATAGGGCTACTTAATGTTAGATCCCTTACTTCAAAGGCAATTATAGTCAATGAACTAATCACTGATCATAATCTTGATGTGATTGGCCTGACTGAAACATGGCTTAAGCCTGATGAATTTACTGTGTTAAATGAGGCCTCACCTCCTGGCTACACTAGTGACCATATCCCCCGTGCATCCCGCAAAGGCGGAGGTGTTGCTAACATTTACGATAGCAAATTTCAATTTACAAAAAAAAAAATGACGTTTTCATCTTTTGAGCTTCTAGTCATGAAATCTATGCAGCCTACTCAATCACTTTTTATAGCTACTGTTTACAGGCCTCCTGGGCCATATACAGTGTTCCTCACTGAGTTCCCTGAATTCCTATCGGACCTTGTAGTCATAGCGGATAATATTCTAATCTTTGGTGACTTTAATATTCACATGGAAAAGTCCACAGACCCACTCCAAAAGGCTTTCGGAGCCATCATCGACTCAGTGGGTTTTGTCCAACATGTCTCTGGACCCACTCACTGTCACAGTCATACGCTGGACCTAGTTTTGTCCCATGGAATAAATGTTGTGGATCTTAATGTTTTTCCTCATAATCCTGGACTATCGGACCACCATTTTATTACGTTTGCAATTGCAACAAATAATCTGCTCAGACCCCAACCAAGGATCATCAAAAGTCGTGCTATAAATTCACAGACAACACAAAGATTCCTTGATGTCCTTCCAGATTCCCTCTGTCTACCCAAGGACGCCAGAGGACAAAAATCAGTTAACCACCTAACTGAGGAACTCAACTTAACCTTGCGCAATACCCTAGATGCAGTTGCACCCCTAAAAACTAAAAACATTTCTCATAAGAAACTAGCTCCCTGGTACACAGAAAATACCCGAGCTCTGAAGCAAGCTTCCAGAAAATTGGAACGGAAATGGCGCCACACCAAACTGGAAGTCTTCCGACTAGCTTGGAAAGACAGTACTGTGCAGTACCGAAGAGCCCTTACTGCTGCTCGATCATCCTATTTTTCTAACTTAATTGAGGAAAATAAGAACAATCCGAAATTCCTTTTTGATACTGTCGCAAAGCTAACTAAAAAGCAGCATTCCCCAAGAGAGGATGACTTTCACTTTAGCAGTGATAAATTCATGAACTTCTTTGAGGAAAAGATTATGATTATTAGAAAGCAAATTACGGACTCCTCCTTAAATCTGCGTATTCCTTCAAAGCTCAGTTGTCCTGAGTCTGCACAACTCTGCCAGGACCTAGGATCAAGAGAGACGCTCAAGTGTTTTAGTACTATATCTCTTGACACAATGATGAAAATAATCATGGCCTCTAAACCTTCAAGCTGCATACTGGACCCTATTCCAACTAAACTACTGAAAGAGCTGCTTCCTGTGCTTGGCCCTCCTATGTTGAACATAATAAACGGCTCTCTATCCACCGGATGTGTACCAAACTCACTAAAAGTGGCAGTAATAAAGCCTCTCTTGAAAAAGCCAAACCTTGACCCAGAAAATATAAAAAACTATCGGCCTATATCGAATCTTCCATTCCTCTCAAAAATTTTAGAAAAGGCTGTTGCGCAACAACTCACTGCCTTCCTGAAGACAAACAATGTATACGAAATGCTTCAGTCTGGTTTTAGACCCCATCATAGCACTGAGACGGCACTTGTGAAGGTGGTAAATGACATTTTAATGGCATCGGACCGAGGCTCTGCATCTGTCCTCGTGCTCCTAGACCTTAGTGCTGCTTTTGATACCATCGATCACCACATTCTTTTGGAGAGATTGGAAACCCAAATTGGTCTACACGGACAAGTTCTGGCCTGGTTTAGATCTTATCTGTCGGAAAGATATCAGTTTGTCTCTGTGAATGGTTTGTCCTCTGACAAATCAACTGTAAATTTCGGTGTTCCTCAAGGTTCCGTTTTAGGACCACTATTGTTTTCACTATATATTTTACCTCTTGGGGATGTCATTCGAAAACATAATGTTAACTTTCACTGCTATGCGGATGACACACAGCTGTACATTTCAATTAAACATGGTGAAGCCCCAAAATTGCCCTTGCTAGAAGAATGTGTTTCAGACATAAGGAAGTGGATGGCTGCAAACTTTCTACTTTTAAACTCGGACAAAACAGAGATGCTTGTTCTAGGTCCCAAGAAACAAAGAGATCTTCTGTTGAATCTGACAATTAATCTTAATGGTTGTACAGTCGTCTCAAATAAAACTGTGAAGGACCTCGGCGTTACTCTGGACCCTGATCTCTCTTTTGAAGAACATATCAAGACCATTTCAAGGACAGCTTTTTTCCATCTACGTAACATTGCAAAAATCAGAAACTTTCTGTCCAAAAATGATGCAGAAAAATTAATCCATGCTTTTGTCACTTCCAGGTTAGACTACTGCAATGCTCTACTTTCCGGCTACCCGGATAAAGCACTAAATAAACTTCAGTTAGTGCTAAATACGGCTGCTAGAATCCTGACTAGAACCAAACAATTTGATCATATTACTCCAGTGCTAGCCTCTCTACACTGGCTTCCTGTCAAAGCAAGGGCTGATTTCAAGGTTTTACTGCTAACCTACAAAGCATTACATGGGCTTGCTCCTACCTATCTCTCTGATTTGGTCCTGCCGTACATACCTACACGTACGCTACGGTCACAAGACGCAGGCCTCCTAATTGTCCCTAGAATTTTTAAGCAAACAGCTGGAGGCAGGGCTTTCTCCTATAGAGCTCCATTTTTATGGAACGGTCTGCCTACCCATGTCAGAGACGCAAACTCGGTCTCAACCTTTAAGTCTCTACTGAAGACTCATCTCTTCAGTGGGTCATATGATTGAGTGTAGTCTGGCCCAGGAGTGGGAGGGTGAACGGAAAGGCTCTGGAGCAACGAACCGCCCTTGCTGTCTCTGCCTGGCCGGTTCCCCTCTTTCCACTGGGATTCTCTGCCTCTAACCCTATTACAGGGGCTGAGTCACTGGCTTTACTGGGGCTCTCTCATGCCGTCCCTGGAGGGGGTGCGTCACCTGAGTGGGTTGAGTCACTGATGTGGTCATCCTGTCTGGGTTGGCGCCCCCCCCCCCCCCCCCCCCCTTGGGTTGTGCCGTGGCGGAGGTCTTTGTGGGCTATACTCAGCCTTGTCTCAGGATGGTAAGTTGGTGGTTGAAGATATCCCTCTAGTGTTGTGGGGGCTGTGCTTTGGCAAAGTGGGTGGGGTTATATCCTTCCTGTTTGGCCCTGTCCGGGGGTGTCCTCGGATGGGGCCACAGTGTCTCCTGACCCCTCCTGTCTCAGCCTCAGCAGCTATTTATGCTGCAGTAGTTTATGTGTCGGGGGGCTAGGGTCAGTTTGTTATATCTGGAGTACTTCTCCTGTCCTATTCGGTGTCCTGTGTGAATCTAAGTGTGCGTTCTCTAATTCTCTCCTTCTCTCTTTCTCTCTCTCGGAGGACCTGAGCCCTAGGACCATGCCCCAGGACTACCTGACATGATGACTCCTTGCTGTCCCCAGTCCACCTGGCTGTGCTGCTGCTCCAGTTTCAACTGTTCTGCCTTATTATTATTCGACCATGCTGGTCATTTATGAACATTTGAACATCTTGGCCATGTTCTGTTATAATCTCCACCCGGCACAGCCAGAAGAGGACTGGCCATCCCACATATGCTCTCTCTAATTCTCTCTTTCTTTCTCTCTCTCGGAGGACCTGAGCCATAGGACCATGCCCCAGGAATACCTGACATGATGACTCCTTGCTGTCCCCAGTCCACCTGACTGTGCTGCTGCTCCAGTTTCAACTATTCTGCCTTATTATTATTCGACCATGCTGGTCATTTATGAACATTTGAACATCTTGACCATGTTTTGTTATAATCTCCACCCGGCACAGCCAGAAGAGGACTGGCCACCCCACATAGCCTGGTTCCTCTCTAGGTTTCTTCCTAGGTTTTGGCCTTTCTAGGGAGTTTTTCCTAGCCACCGTGCTTCTACACCTGCATTGCTTGCTGTTTGGGGTTTTAGGCTGGGTTTCTGTACAGCACTTTGAGATATCAGCTGATGTACGAAGGGCTATATAAATAAATTTGATTTGATTTGATTTGATTTTGGCCTAGCAGCTAGCCGAGCTGTCTATCAAGATATTATCCATGGTCCCTCCTTTTCTTGAGGACTTGAACTCAGCCAGCAACGCGGTTAGCCATTGCGGCTGGGACCATGGATTGTCCCAGGTTTGAGGCTGTCTAGGTCTCTGCTGTTTGTTGCTATTGTTTCCAATCTTCCCTGCCCTGTCTGGAACTGAGAGAAGTAACAGCATAACCTACGTTGCTATAGTGACAAAGACCATGGAGTACCGCTATCCCAGGTGAAGAGTTCTACAATCAGTTGTTACAACAACAAGAAAATAGCTTCAGTTGTTATAACAACAAGAAAATAGCTTCAATTGTTCAAACAACAAGAAATGTTTTGTCGAAATACTGGTGGATTCAACTAATAAAATAATGGACCCTGAAGAACAGTTTACAGTTCTCCCATGGTCAGAGATCGGTAAGATGACAGCAATCTGTAAGCCATTGTGAGAGGTCATCAGTTCTGTGTGTGAATCCAAGATAACAATGACGGAGACATCAGATTATCTCAATAGACAATCAAGGCGGAACCACATTGTTGTGGACGGAATTGCACAATCTCCAGAAGACCTGGACATAGTCTGAGGACAAAGTGAGGGAAATAATCTCGGAGAAACTGAAGATGGAACACAGGAAGATTGAGGTGGATTAAGCCCAGAGGACTGGAAAACCCACCACCGGCCCAGGGGACAGGCCTAGGTGACAGGCCCAGGTGACAGGCCCAGGGGACAGGCCCAGGTGACAGGCCCAGAGGACAGGCCCAGGTGACAGGCCCAGGTGACAGGCCCAGGGGACAGGCCCAGGTGACAGGCCCAGGTGACAGGCCCAGGGGACAGGCCCAGGTGACAGGCCCAGGTGACAGGCCCAGGTGACAGGCCCAAGTGACAGGCCCAGGCCAATAGTGATCAAGTTCCTGAAGTTTAAGAACAAGGTACAGTATGAGTCCAACGTTTTTACACACCTACTCATTCAAGGTTTTTCTTAAATGTTTTACTATTTTCTACATTGTATAATAATAGTGAAGACATCAAAACTATGAAATAACACATATGGAATCACATAGTAATCAAAAAAGTGTTAAACAAATCAAAATATATTTTATATTTGAGATACTTCAAAGTAGCTACCCTTTGCCTTGATGACAGCTTTGCACCCTCTTGGCATTCTCTCAACCAATTTAATGAGATAGTCACCTGGAATGAAATTCAATTAAGATGTGTGCCTTGTTAACCTCTTGAGACTAGGGGGCAGTATTTTGATGTTCCCAAAACGATGAAAAACATACCCAAAGTAAACTGCCTATTTCTCAGGCCCAGAAGCTAGAATATGCATATAATTGGCAGATTAGGATAGAAAACACTCTAAAGTTTCCAAAACTGTCAAAATATTGTCTGTGAGTATAACATAACTGATATTGCAGGCGACAACCTGAGGACTCCTGACTCCTGGCATTGACAACTTAGATGGAAAGCTACCAAATACAATGCTATTTCTCTGTAAACAAATTACCAACAGATGTTCAGCGTGCTTATAGAGAAGGGCACTCAATATGTACTGCACTGACACAAATTACTGATGATTGGTTGAAATACATTGATAATAAGAACACTGTGGGAGCTGTACTGTTAGATTTCATTGCAGCATTTGATATTACTGACCATAAGCTGTTGTTGAGAAAACGTATGCGTTATGGCTTTTAAACCATATCATGGATTCAGAGTTATCTATCTAATAGAACACAGAGGGCTTTCTTTAATGGGAGCTTCTCTAATGTCTAACATAAAAAGTATGGTGTACCACAGGGCAGCTCTCTAGGCCCTCTACTATTTTCTATTTTTACCAATGACCTGCCACCACAGGCATTAAACAAAGCATCTGTGTCCATGTATGCTGATGATTCAACCATATACGCACCAGCAACCACAGCTAATGAAATCACTGAAACCATTAACAGTCAGTTTTGGAATGGGTGGCCAGTAATAAACTGGTCCTGAACACCTCTAAAACTAAGAGCATTGTGTTTGGTACAAATAATTCTCTAACTGAATCTGGTAATGAATGGTGTGGATGTTGAACAAGTTGAGGAGGCTAAATTACTTGGCGTTACCTTGGATTGTAAACTGTCATGGTCAAAACATGTAGATTCAATGGTTGTAAAGATGGGTTGAGGTGATGCTCCATATTTTTTGACACCACACTCCACAAAGGAAGTCCTGCAGACTCTAGTTGTATTTATCTAATTTAAATAAATATAATTAAATTAAATATGATTAATTTTCCAGCCGTATCAAGTGCTGCAACGAAAGACCTAGTTAAGCTGCAGTTGGCCCAGAACGGAGCAGCACGTCTTGCTCTTCATTGTTACGTAGATTTTAAACAGAGAAAACACAGACACTACATGACCAACAGTTTGTGGACACCTGCTCGTCGAACATCTCATTCCAAAAACATGGGCATTAATATGGAGTTGGTCCCTTCTTTGCTGCTATAACAGCCTCCTCTCTTATGGGAAGGCTTTCCAGATGTTGGAAAATTGTTGTTGGGACTTCCTTCCATTCAGCCACAAGAGCATTAGTGAGGTCATGCATTGATGTTGGGCGATTAGGACTGGCTGGCCTTTCGAAATTCCAATTCATCCCAAAGATGTCCGGTGGAGTTGAGGTCAGGGCTCTGTGCAGGCCAGACAAGTTCTTCCACACCGAGGACAGAGGATTTTTACTCATTATGTTCTTCAGCACTCTGCGGTGTCATTCTGTAAGCTTGTGTGGCATATCGCTACGCGGCTGCGCCGTTGTTGCTCCTAGACGTTTCCTCCTCACAATAACAGGACTTACAGTTGACTGGGGCAAGGCAGAAAGTTGACCAACTGACTTGTTGTAAAGGTGGGATCCTATGACGGTGCCACGTTGAAAGTCACTGAGCTCTTCAGTAAGGCCATTCTCTGCAGCCAATGTTTGTCAATGGTTGTGAAGATGGGGAGATGCCTGTACGTAATAAAGAGATGCTCTGCTTTTTTGACACCCCACTCCACAAAACAAGTCCTGCTCTAGATTTGTCTTATCTTGATTATTGTCCATTTATTGTCCATTTATATGGTCATTTGCTGCAAAGAAAGACTTAGTAAAGCTACAGCTGGCCCAGAACAGAGTGGCACGTTCTGCTCTTCATTGTATTCAGAGGGCTGATATAAATACTATGCTGCCAGTCTCTCTTGGATAAGAGCTGAGGAGAGACTGACTGCGTCAGAAAAAGATAGAAATTCCAAATTGTTTGCATAGTAAACTTAAACACAGCTGTGCTACACATTTAAAGACACGCCACTAGGGGTCTTTTCACAGGTCCCCAGGTCCAGAACAAATTCAAGGAAATGTACCGTAGAACCATAATTGCATGGAACTTCCTTCCATCTTATATAATGCAAGAGAACAGCAAACCTAGTTTGAAAAAACAGAAGAAGCAACACCTCACGGCATAACACCTCTCCACCATGTGATGACCTCTCTTTTTACGCTTCTGCTACTCTCTGTTCATCATATCATATATGCATAGTCACTTTAACGATACATGTACATACTACTATGTACATACTACCTCAATAAGCCTGACTAACCGGTGTCTGTATGGAGCCTTGCTACTCTTTTTTCAAATGTCTTTTTACTGTTGTTTTGTTTCTTTACTTACACACACACACACACACACACACACACACACACACACACACACACACACACACACACACACACACACACACACACACACACACACACACACACACACACACTTTTTTTTTCTTCTCACCATTAGTTAGAGCCTGTAAGTTCACTGTGAGGTCTACTACACCTGTTGTATTCAGCATTTCACTGTGAGGTCTACTACACCTGTTGTATTCAGCATTTCACTGTAAGGTCTACTACACCTGTTGTATTCAGCATTTCACTGTCAGGTCTACTACACCTGTTGTATTCAGCATTTCACTGTGAGGTCTACTACACCTGTTGTATTCAGCATTTCACTGTCAGGTCTACTACACCTGTTGTATTCAGCATTTCACTGTGAGGTCTACTACACCTGTTGTATTCAGCATTTCACTGTAAGGTCTACTACACCTGTTGTATTCAGCATTTCACTGTAAGGTCTACTACACCTGTTGTATTCAGCATTTCACTGTGAGGTCTACTACACCTGTTGTATTCAGCATATCACTGTAAGGTCTACTACACCTGTTGTATTCAGCATTTCACTGTCAGGTCTACTACACCTGTTGTATTCAGCATTTCACTGTGAGGTCTACTACACCTGTTGTATTCAGCATTTCACTGTAAGGTCTACTACACCTGTTGTATTCAGCATTTCACTGTGAGGTCACGTGACAAATAAACTTTTGATTTGATTTGATCTACTTGACATGTGGAACTGCACACAAACACACTACATGTTAATTTTTATAAATGTAAATTGTAAAGTATTTAGTCTGTAATATATTTTTCGTTCTGTCGGACCCCAGTAAGACTAGGAACGTGATTTGATTTGATTTATTGGGATCCCCATTATCTGACGCTGATGGCGAACCTCATTAAAATCACCTGCCTTTCCTTTTGGTTTCCAGCACTCAGAGGCTGTGTGTGTGTGTGTTTGTGTTTGCACTACTCCTCTCTGTGTGCATGTGTGTGTTTGTGTTTGCACTACTCCTCTCTGTGTGTTTGTGTGTGTGTTTGTGTTTGCACTACTCCTCTCTGTGTGTTTGTGTGTGTGTCAGACCTAGGCAATATAAATGTGTATTTTTGTAGTTTATTTGAAAATACAAACTTTTCAAATACTCAATTTAGTCAAAAAGACAGTGTATTCAGAAAGTATACAGAACCCTTGATTTGGTTACTTTACAACCTTTTTATAAAATGTATTAAATACTTTTTTTCAACCTCATCAATATACACACAGTACACCATAATGACAAAAATAAAACCGGTTTTTAGACATTTTTTCAAAGGTATATTTAAAAAAAAAATGAAATATCACATTTACATAAGTATTCAGACCCTTTACTCAGTACTTTGTTGAAGCACCTTTGGCAGCGATTACAGCCTCCAGTCTTATTGGGTATGACGCTACAAGCTTGGCACACCTGTATTTGGGGAGTTTCTCCCATTCTTCTCTGCAGATCCTCTCAAGCTCTGTCAGGATGGATGGGGAGCGTCGCTGCAAAGCAATTTTCTTTGAAATTCATTTACAGGTCTCAGAAAACGAAATAAAGTATTTTCAGTTCCTCAGAAAATCAAATAATTTTTATTAGATGGCTACCAACCATCAGCTTCAACAGTTGAATTAATCTAAATATACTGTAGGATCATAAGCATATGGTTCGGAGGGCTCTCAGATTTTAGGCCTTGGACCAGTAACCGGAAGGTTGCAAGTTCAAACCCCCGAGCTGACAAGGTACAAATCTGTCGTTCTGCCCCTGAACAGGCAGTTAACCCACTGTTCCTAGGCCGTCATTGAAAATAAGAATTTGTTCTTAACTGACTTGCCTAGTTAAATAAAAATAATAAATAAATTGTCAAACCCCACCTTCCAAATTGTTAATTATTTTCCATAGAATGCGCATAGCCCCTCGGTGATGATCGCTGACACAGTAGTGGAGGTTTTACATAAATGGAACACGGAACAGTCACTATTTATCTCTACAGTAGTTACAAAATCTCTGAGTTCATTGCCATGCAATTAAAATGCAATTACCTAAATATTACGTAACACATCTTGTTAAAACGTAATTACAGTTTTTATTACACAGAACAGTTTATTGTCAAGTGCTACTGAGAATGCTAACAGTCAAACTAAATGGCTATGAAGTCGAAAGGAAAAGGAAACATCACACAACTTCCTTATTGAATCAACTACAGCCAAAGTAGGATGAAAATCATGTTAGTTTGTATCCAGAGAAATGAATCCCTTTAAAGACGATGTGTTTGAAGACAAAATAACATGTCAGAGAGGTTGGAATGTTTGGCTTTGAATCATACTTATCTGTACAGTCCTCTTCTGGCTGTACTGGGTAGAGAGGAACCAGGCTATAAGGGGTGGCCAGTCCTCTTCTGGCTGTACTGGGTAGAGAGGAACCAGGCTATGAGGGGTGGCCAGTCCTCTTCTGGCTGTACTGGGTAGAGAGGAACCAGGCTATGAGGGGTGGCCAGTCCTCTTCTGGCTGTACTGGGTAGAGAGGAACCAGGCTATGAGGGGTGGCCAGTCCTCTTCTGGCTGTACTGGGTAGAGAGGAACCAGGCTATGAGGGGTGGCCAGTCCTCTTCTGGCTGTACTGGGTAGAGAGGAACCAGGCTATGAGGGGTGGCCAGTCCTCTTCTGGCTGTACTGGGTGGAGAGGAACCAGGCTATGAGGGGTGGCCAGTCCTCTTCTGGCTGTACTGGGTAGAGAGGAACCAGGCTATGAGGGGTGGCCAGTCCTCTTCTGGCTGTACTGGGTAGAGAGGAACCAGGCTATGAGGGGTGGCCAGTCCTCTTCTGGCTGTACTGGGTAGAGAGGAACCAGGCTATGAGGGGTGGCCAGTCCTCTTCTGGCTGTACTGGGTAGAGAGGAACCAGGCTATGAGGGGTGGCCAGTCCTCTTCTGGCTGTACTGGGTGGAGAGGAACCAGGCTATGAGGGGTGGCCAGTCCTCTTCTGGCTGTGCCGGGTGGAGATTATAGCAGATTTACAGTAGTGAGTGCATATATTTTTCATGTTGGTTGGTCCCCAGTGGGAATCAAATCCACAACCCTGGTGTTACAAGAGCCATGCTCTACCAACTGAGCAACATGGGACCATTATATGAGTTGGTGTCTTCAACATGCAGTTCCAGGTACACTCTATAATGGTAGTCACGTTCTGAGATCAGTATTCAGCTAGCTTGGTAAAAGAGGTAATTTTCTGGGATCTGTATTTGAATAGTTTTAGTCACGTACTTAAGAAACTATTTGTTAACCTAAAAAAAATATTATTTCCAGAAAGCATAGTTAAAAACTATAGTTAAACCATGTCTGGTGTGTGTGTGTGTGTGTGTGTGTGTGTGTGTGTGTGTGGTGAGAGTTTGTCTCTCAGTCTCTGGTGTCCAACCCATGGAGAGAAGACAAGGCAGTAGAATACATGTAGGAGAGAAGAGGACGACCCATGGTCAGTAGAATGAAGACACAGTAGTATAATACATTTAAGAGAGGACGACCCATGGTCAGTAGAATGAAGACACAGTAGTAGAGTACATTTAAGAGAGGACAACCCATGGTCAGTAGAATGAAGACACAGTAGTAGAATACATTTAAGAGAGGACGACCCATGGTCAGTAGAATGAAGACACAGTAGTAGAATACATGTAGGAGAGAAGAGGACGACCCATGGTCAGTAGAAAGAAGACACAGTAGTATAATTAATTTAAGAGAGGACGACCCATGGTCAGTAGAAAGAAGACACAGTAGTATAATTCATTTAAGAGAGGACAACCCATGGTCAGTAGAATGAAGACACAGTAGTAGAATACATTTAGGAGAGAAGAGGACGACCCATGGTCAGTAGAAAGAAGACACAGTAGTAGAATTCATTTAAGAGAGGACAACCCATGGTCAGTAGATAGAAGCACGAGAACGACAGGGTTACCTCTGACAGTCAAAGGTAAATAAAAACACAGAGTGTAAACCCACCGAGTACATTTTGCATTCAGCATCCATGTTCTTGTCGATGTTGTTGTTGATGCTGTTGTTGATGTGTACACATCTCACTGCCTCGAGCAAAAGCACAAAATGACCAAGACATGTTACTAACGCACAGTAAAATGATGGACATTGTACTCAATAGGAACCCAAACATGATAGGTTGGTTATTTTGTCTGACGGCGGCATCAAAAAGTTCAGAAATTGTGAATTATTTTTAGAGCTTGTGAAAAATAATAAACATTTCGCTATACTGTCACCTACATGATACATATGCCATCCCAGCCTCCCTGCTGATTGGTTAATTTGAGTTAACACCCTGATCTGTTTCACCTATCTTGTGCTTGTCACTGCCACCCGCCAGGTGTCTCCTATTTTTCCTCATTATCCCTTGTGTATTTATACCTGTGTTTTCTGTTTGTCTATTGCCAGATAGTCTTGTCTTCTGAGATCTTACCATCGTGTTTCCCATTTCTCCGTCTCGCAATTGTGTTTTTCTAGTTTTCCCTGATCTGAACTTTCTGCCTGTCTGATCCCAGGCGCCCGTCCACGGTTTTCCACTCTCCTCCTCCGGAGCTCTGGACAGGGGTAGATTGTCCCCTGAGGAACGTTTACGCGGACTGAGCTCTAAAAGCTGTCTGTATTGACTTCAGGACATTACATATCCACCTGGCCAATAAAAAGCCCAGGCTTATCTGTAGGAACGAGTACACTGTTGGGCCATATAGGAAGTCTCCCATTACTCGTACTCTTGCTATCCTGTTGTGGGGTGACCAGTCTAAATCTCTCCGGGTACTCGTGGACTCTGGGGCCAAAGAGAGCTTTATGGACCCAGCTCCTCTCTGTTCCCATGGATGCCAGAGCATTGGACGGATGCTATATTGGTGGGGTCACTCACAGTATGATTCCCATCAACCTGCGAGTGTCAGGGAAATCACAGACAGTCCATGCGGTTCCTGCTCATTGAATCTCCTCATGCACCAGTGTGGTTTTGGGGTTGTCATGGCAACATGGGGCACAATCCCCTGTTCGACTGGGCTACGGGTTCTCTCCAGGCTATGGTCATTGATTTGACATGTTGAACCGGTTTGTGTTTGTCTACCATGATGACATCCTTGTCTTTTCCCGTTCGGTTTAGGAACATGTTCTCCACGTCCGACAAGTCCTCCAGCACCTCCTGGAGAACTAGTTGTTTGTCAAGACGGAGAAGAGGGAAATTCATCACTCTACTATCTCTTTCTGGGATACGTCATCGCTGCCGGTAACATTCGGATGGATCCGGACAAGGTGAAAGTGGTGATGGATTGGCCCCAACCCACATCCAGAGTCAGGCTGGAACGTTGCCTTGGATTTGTAATAAACCACAGCCCTTTTGTCTCCTGTTTCCAGAAGACAGAGAGGAAAACGCTGAGGCCTATTAAAGGCAGACAGACGGTCAGACTGTGGAGCATCTCATCTGTGTCTGGTTTTCAGCTGCTGTTGTCTTGAGTGTATCAGTCTGAGGATCAGTCTGAGGCAACAAATATAACGCACTATGGGCTCTGATCAAATACTACATAGGGAATAGCCATTTGTCTGGAGGAGAACCAGCACCAGGGGTGTGTGAGGGGGGTTTGTCTTTTTGAGTAGTTGTTTCTAGATCTAGACAGCCAATCAGAGAGCAGGTAGAGAGGGCACCCCATACCGTGGAACAGTTTTGGGTGGCGCCACACCCCCCCCCACACTAATTTCAGGGTAGGAGGTTGGTGAGGAGGTTGGTGAGGACAACGTGAGGACAGCGTTGCCATAGAAACAGTTAACTGCCCTCTAAAATCGCAACTTGTCCGCAATATTAGGGCCCTCGATAAAATATGGCCTGGACTCTTTCTCTGTCAGTCTGGCAGTTACGTATCTGTCTATAATGTGATGCAGTCATGTTACTGTATATCCCTCTATAATGTGATTCAGTCATGTTACTGTATAACCCTCTATAATGTGAGTCAGTCATGTTACTGTATAACCCTCTATAATGTGATGCATTGCAAATTGTTTGTACTATATGGTGTATCATTTCAACACTGTTATTATCACGTTGATCAATATTCTTGTGGCATTATTGGTTATTTCTCAGAATTGTTATCAATATTCTATATTTTAGCTAGATTCCCTTACCTCCATGTCTTCCAAAGATCAGTTGATGGAGTATATTTATCCCCTAGAGTTGTTAGACACACCTGTGCGTCAATCTAAATTACAATACAGACACATCCCTATGATAATCCACGAGTTTAGGATAGAGATCATTTTAAAAACATTTTGTCTTGCATTGGATGCATCTCATTCGCCAGAGTCCTACCGGTTTGAGCTACTAACTAATGGGACATCAACGTAGAAATGCGAGATTCTCACAAACACAATCGTGTTCTCCATTTTGCTTACCGACCACACCAGAGTCACGGGACTCATCTGAAGGTAACACACAAAAAGGGATTAAATATGTGGTACCGTACCAGTCAAAAGTTTGGACACACCTACTCATTCAAGGGTTCTAGAACACCGACTCATTCAAGGGTTCTAGAACACCTACTCATTCAAGGGTTCTAGAACACCTACTCATTCAAGGGTTCTAGAACACCTACTCATTCAAGGGTTCTAGAACACCTACTCATTCAAGGGTTCTAGAACACCTACTCATTCAAGGGTTTTTCATTATTTTGACTCTTTTCTACATTGTAGAATAAAAGTGAAGACATCAAAACTATGAAATAACACATATGGAATCTGTAATCGATGCAGCGAGTTAGACCTCCGTCCTTCTTGGCCACGAAGAAGAAGCCTGCCAACGCAGGGGAGGTGGATGAAACCCTGTTGGAGAGGCTGCTGGATGTACTCCTCCATGGCCTCGGTTTTCAGCCCCGCCAACAGAGCCTGCTTAGCGCCACGGGTGATGAGGAGGAAGACAGGTGGTGTGGGTCATGGAGAAAACATCCCCGTCTCTCAACCGACGTGGAACCACATGTCTTCCTGCATCCGGTCATTTTCATCCTCGACAAGGAATTGGTGGGGGTCATGATGTTGGAGCCACGGCAGGAGGAGGACTGCGATGATGATGAGGAAGAGAAGGCTTTCTTGGTGCATGTGTCCCATGGTGAGTGTGAGTGGTGCTGTAAATGTGTGTGATTGTGCTGGATTATCCAGGGCTTAGACCGGAAGAGGAGATGAGTGATTAGGTAATGTTCAGGGAGGAGGCGTGGACGTGGGAGATGAAAATCCCCGGAGTCCACTAGGGCTGAAGAGACAACACATGAGGGACAGCCAGCCAGTGAAATGGAAGCCAGGTACGGTTTGCCGGCAAGCGATGATGATGGAATACTCAACCCTACCCCTGGAGATGGACGATTACTGGGCTGCCTCCCCCCCGTAGACCCCCCCGCTGAAGCTAGTGCCACTCCTTGTCACAATAGGAACCGAGCACCATCTGTCTCCAGCGACGCCGCTCTCTGCCACGGAGAGTTGTGTGGCCCTACCTCCATGGGTTCAGACTGCCTCAGGACAGCCAAAGGAGGAGGATGAGAGGGGAGGGAGGCGTTGAAGTGAGTTGAAGTGGTCGCTCATATCCCTCTCTGCCCCACAGGTGGATGGTCGACGACAGCCCTGAACAGAGCCATGAACATCTCCTAGGAACCCAGCTCTTCCTCACCTCTCTCCCAGATGGCCGTAGCCCACTTACACACCCGACCGTTCAGCAAGGAAATGACCATGGAGACCTTGGACATCTCTGTGGTGGGGGCTTCTGTCTGATGGTCGAATTAGAATGAGAACTGCAGTAAGAAGCCACGGTCTTACTGCAAGCCATCATACTTGTATAGGAAGGACAGTCGGGCATTACTGACCTTTGCAGACCGCTGGGTAGGCTGGGGTGCTGGCTAGCTGACCTGGGCAGACTGCTGGGTAGGTTGGGGGGCTGGCTCGCTGACCTGGGAAGACTGCTGGGTAGGCTGGGGTGCTGACTCACTGACCTGGGCAGACTGCTGGGTAGGCTGGGGTGCTGGCTCGCTGACCTGGGAAGACTGCTGGGTAGGCTGGGGTGCTGGCTCGCTGACCAGGGCAGACTGCTGGGTAGGCTGGGGTGCTGGCTCGCTGACCTGGGAAGACTGCTGGGTAGGCTGGGGTGCTGGCTCGCTGACCTGGGCAGACTGCTGGGTAGGCTGGGGTGCTGGCTCGCTGACCTGGGAAGACTGCTGGGTAGGTTGGGGTGCTGGCTCGCTGACCTGGGCAGACCGCTGGGTAGGTTGGGGGGCTGGCTCGCTGATCTGGGCAGACTGCTGGGTAGGCTGGGGTGCTGGCTCGCTGACCTGGGCAGACTGCTGGGTAGGTTGGGGGGCTGGCTCGCTGACCTGGGCAGACTGCTGGGTAGACTGGGGTGCTGGCTCGCTGACCTGGGCAGACTGCTGGGTAGGTTGGGGGGCTGGCGCGCTGACCTGGGCAGACTGCTGGGTAGGCTGAAGGGCTGGCTCGCTGACCAGGGCAGACTGCTGGGTAGGCGAGGGGATAGGCTCGCTGGGATGAAATTGTTGTAGGAATTCCTCCACTAGTTGGAGGTTGATCTTCTTGGTTAGTGTGTTGATGTGGCTGAGAATACGGATGACCTCATCCATAGTTGTGCCAGCTGATCGTGGTGTTGGCGAAGTAGGTGTCCCTGGGAGATGTCTTTCTTGCTTCTCCCATATAATGAGTCATTATTCTGTTACGTACTTTATATACGAATGGAGTCAGGAAGCAGATGCAGAGGTAAGTTTAATGAGAAGAAAAATGCAGAAAAACAGAACAGGAGAAGAGAGAGCTGTATAGAGCCTGTACAGAGTCAATGTGGAGGCTATATACAGGGGGTACCAGTACAGAGTCAATGTGGAGGCTATATACAGGGGGTACCAGTACAGAGTCAATGTGGAGGCTATATACAGGGGGTACTGGTACAGAGTCAATGTGGAGGCTATATACAGGGGTACCGGTACAGAGTCAATGTGGAGGCTGTATACAGGGTGTTACGGTACAAAGTCAATGTGGAGGCTATATACAGGGGGTACCAGTACAGAGTCAATGTGGAGGCTATATACAGGGGGTACCAGTACAGAGTCAATGTGGAGGCTATATACAGGGGGTACCAGTACAGAGTCAATGTGGAGGCTATATACAGGGGGTACCAGTACAGAGTCAATGTGGAGGCTATATACAGGGGGTACTGGTACAGAGTCAATGTGGAGGCTATATACAGGGGTACCGGTACAGAGTCAATGTAGAGGCTGTATACAGGGTGTTACGGTACAAAGTCAATGTGGAGGCTATATACAGGGGGTACCAGTACAGAGTCAATGTGGAGGCTATATACAGGGGGTACCAGTACAGGGTCAATGTGGAGGCTATATACAGGGGATACCGGTACAGGGTAAATGTGGAGACTATATACACCTATATATATGTACCGTAACACCCTGCATATAGCCACCACATTGACTGTACTATAATACCCTGTACATAGCCTCATTATTGTTATGTAAATTTATTGCGTTGCATTTTGATTGAATCAATTATTTTTACATTAGTTTATTGATCAATGACACAGCTGATTCCCCCTGGACTGTTTCAATAACACGGTACCTCATTTTGTTTACCTGTCGGCCCCAGCCTCAAAGGTCCTGTATGGTCCTAACTGACCCGCTCTGCCCATTCATCTCCATTTACCTGTCGGCCCCAGCCTCGAACTCAGGTCCTGTATGGACCTAACTGACCCACTCTGCCCATTCATCACCATTTACCTGTAGGCCCGAGTCTCGAACTCAAGCCCTGTATGTACCCAACTGACCCGCTCTGCCCATTCATCTCCATTTACCTGTAGGCCCCAGTCTCTAACTCAGGTCCTGTATGTATCCAACTGACCCACTCTGCCCATTCATCTCCATTTACCTGTCGGCCCCAGCCTCGAACTCAGATCCTGTATGGACCTAACTGACCCACTCTGCCCATTCATCACCATTTACCTGTCGGCCCCAGCCTCGAACTCAGATCCTGTATGGACCTAACTGACCCACTCTGCCCATTCATCTCCATTTACCTGTCGGCCCCAGCCTCGAACTCAGGTCCTGTATGGACCTAACTGACCCGCTCTGCCCATTCATCACCATTTACCTGTAGGCCCCAGTCTCAAACTCATGTCCTGTATGGACCTAACTTACCCGCTCTGCCCATTCATCTCCATTTACCTGTCGGCCCCAGCCTCAAAGGTCCTGTATGGACCTAACTTACCCACTCTGCCCATTCATCTCCATTTACCTGTCGGCCCCAGCCTCAAAGGTCCTGTATGTACCTAACTGACCCACTCTGCCCATTCATCACCATTTACCTGTAGGCCCCAGCCTCGAACTCAGGTCCTGTATGTACCTAACTGACCCACTCTGCCCATTCATCACCATTTACCTGTTGGCCCCAGCCTCAAAGGTCCTGTATGTACCTAACTGACCCATTCTGCCCATTCATCACCATTTACCTGTAGGCCCCAGCCTCTAACTCAGGTCCTGTATGGACCTAACTGACCCGCTCTGCCCATTCATCGCTATTTACACGTTGTTGCGTTGGCTTTCCCGATCAACACCTGTGATTGCTTTATGCCTCTCTCTAATGTCAATATGCCTTGTCTAATGCTGTCTTGGCTAGTGTTGCTGTTTTATTTCACTGTAGAGCCATCAGTCCCGCACAAAATGCCTTAGATAGGTATTTTGTCCCACCCCACACACATGCGGAGACCTCACCTGGTTTAACTGGTGCCTACAGAGACGAAACCTCTCTCATCGTCACTCAAAGCCTAAATTTACCTCCACAGTACTCACATCTTACCATGCCCTTGTCTGTACAATATGCCTTGAATCTATTCCAACACGCCCAGAAATATGCTCCTTATATTCTCTGTTCCAAACTCACTAGACGACCAGTTCTTATAGCCTTTAGCCGTACCCTTATCCTACTCCTCCGCTGTTCCTCTTGTGATGTAGAGGTTAACCCAGGCCCTGCAGGCCCCAGCACCACTCCCATTCCCCAGGCACTCTCATTTGTTGACTTCTGTAACTGTAAAAGCCTTGTTTTCATGCATGTCAACATCAGAAGCCTCCTCCCTAAGTTTGTTTTACTCACTGCTTTAGCACACTCCGCCAACCCTGATGCCCCAGCCGTGTCTGAATCCAGGCTTAGGAAGGCTACCAAAATTGCTGAAATTTCCATCCCCAACTACAACATTTTCCACAAGATATAACTGTCAAAAGGGGTTGGAGTTGCAATCTACTGAAGAGATAGCCTGCAGAGTTCTGTCATACCATCCAGGTCTGTGCCCAAACAGTTCGAGCTTCTACTTTTAAAAATCCACCTTTCCAGAAATATCTCTCTCACTTCAGAGTTTGTACTGTTAGGTGACCTAAACTGGGATATGCGTAACACCCCAGCCATCCTATGATCTAAGCTAGATGCCCTCAATCGCAAACAAATCATCATGAAACCTACCAGGTACAACCCTAAATCCGCAAACACGGCCAACAACATAGATACCATCTTGACCAACCTGCCCTCTAAATACACCTCTGCTGTCATCAACCAGGATCTTAGCGATCACTGCCTCATTCCGTCCTTATTGGGTTCGTAGTCAAACGACCACCCCTCATCACTATCAAACGCTCCCTAAAACACTTCAGCGAGCAGGCCTTTCTAATCGACCGTGCCCAGGTATCCTGAAAGGATATTGACCTCATTCCATCAGTAGATAAACTAAGAACAGATATAGGCCTTGGTTCACTCCAGACCTGACTGCCCTTGACCAGCACAAAAACATCTTGTGGCATACTGCGTTAGCATCGAATAGCCCCCGCGATATACAACTTTTCAGGGAAGTTAGGAACCATGATACACAGGCAGTTAGGAAAGCTAAGTCTAGCTTTCTCAAACTTAAATTTGCATCTTGTAGCACAAACTCCAAAACGTTTGGGACTCTGTAAAAAAAGTTCTGGGACACTGTAAAGTCCATGGAGAATAAGAGCACCTCCTCCTGCACTGAGGCTTGGAAACACGGTGCAAGCCTCAGTGCATGCATTTCAATAAGCATTGTTCTACGGCTAGCCATACTTTCCCCCTGGCTACCCCTACCGCGGTTAACAGCTCTGCACCCCCCACAGCAACTTGCCCAAGCCTCCTCCATTTCTCCTTCACCCAAATCCAGATAGCTGATGTTCTGAAAGATCTGCAAAATCTGGACCCCTACAAATGAGATGGGCTAGACAATCTGGACCGTCTCTTTATAAAATTATCCGCTGCAATTGTTGCAACCTCTATTACTTGTTGGTTCAAATTCTCTTTCGTCTGAGATTCCTAAAGATTGGAAAGCTGCCGCATTCATCCCCCTCTTCAAAGGGGGTGACACTCTAGACCCAAACTGTTACAGATCTATATCTATCCGATCTAAAGTCTTCAATAGCCAAGTGAACAAACAGATCACAACCATTTTGAATCCCACCGTACCTTCTCTGCTTTGCAATCTGGTTTCTGAGCTGGTCATGGTTGCACCTCAGCCACGCTCAAGGTCCTAAACATTATCATAACCGCCATGGATAAGAGACATTACTGTGCAGCCACATTCATTGACCTGGCCAAAGCTTTCGACTCTGTCAATCATCACCTTCTTATCTGCAGACTCAACAGCCTTGGTTTCTCAAATGACTGCCTTGCCTGGTTCACCAACTACTTCTCAGACAGAGTTCAGTGTGTCAAATCCGAGGGCCTGTTGTCTGGACCTCTGGCAGTCTATGGTGGTGTCACAGGGTTCAATTCTTGGGCCGACTCCTTTCTCTGTACACATCAATATTGTCGCTCTTGCTGATAGTGATTCTCTGATCCACCTCCACGCAGACGACACCATTCTGTATAATTCTGGCCCTTCTTTAGACACTGTGTTAACAAACCTCCAGACAAGCTTCAATGCCATCCAACACTCCTTCCGTGGCCCCCCACTGGTCTTAAATGCAAGCAAAACTAAATGCATGCTCTTTTGCTGCCCGCACTCGCCCGCTGTCTAGCATCAATACTCTGGACGGTTCTGACTTAGAATATGTGGACAACTATAAATACCTAGGTGTCTGGCTAGACAGTAAACTCTCCTTCCAGACTCACATTAAACATCTCCAATCCAAAATTAAATCTAGAATCGGCATCCTATTTTGTAACGAAGCATCCTTCCCTCGGCAGTTAGCCTAGTGGTTAGAACATTGGACTGGGAACCGAAAGGTTGCAAGATTGATTCCCAGAGCTAACAAGGTAAACATCTGTTCTTCTGCAACTGAACAAGGCAATTACTCAAATGTTCTTAGGCCATCATTGAAAACAAAATTTGTTCTTAACTGACTTGTACAGTTAAATAAAGGATTTTTATTTATTTATAAAAAACTCATGCTGCCAAACATTCCCTCATAAAACTGACTATCCTCCCGATCCTTGACTTCATCAGAAACAGAAACTTGTTTTTACTTTGTCATCATTGATGACATATTAAGTATAATATGACAAATTGTGGAAAAAGTCAGAGGGTCTGAATACTTTCCAAAGGCACATACAGCAACCAGTCATTTTGGACTCACCTACTCTTTCCAGGGTTTTTCTTTATTTTTTACTATTTTCTACATTGTAGAATAATAGTGAAGACATAAAAAACAATGAAATAGCACATATGGAATCATGTGGTAACCAAAAAAGTGTTAAACAATTTAAAATATATTTGAGATTTTAGAATCTTCATAGTAGCCACCATTTGCCTTGATGACAATGTTGCACACTCTTGGCATTCTCTCAACCAGCTCCATGAAGTAATCACCTGGAATGCATTTCAATTAACAGGTGTGCCTTGTTAAAAGTTAATTTGGGGAATTGTATTTCCTTCTTAGTCAGCTGTGTTTTGACAAGGTAGGGTTGGTATACAGAGGATAGACCTATTTGGTAAAAGACTAAGTCCATATCATGGTAAGAACAGCTCAAATAAACAAAGAGAAATGACACTCCATCTTTACTTTAAGACATGAAAGTCTGTCAATCAGGAACATTTCAAGAATTTTGGAAGTTTCTTCAAGTGCAGTCGCAAAAACCATCAAGGGTTATGATGAAACTGGCTCTCGAGAGGACCGCCACAGGAAAGGAAGACCCAGAGTTACCTCTGCTGCAGAGGATCATTTAACTAGAGTTACCAGCCTCAGAAATTGCAGCCCAAATAGATGCTTCAGAGTTCAAGTAACAGACACAGCTCAACATTAATTGATCAGAGGAGACCGTGTAAATCAGGCCTTCATTTATTTATTTTTATTTAACCTTCAATCGTGGTCAAATTACTGCAAATTAACCACTACTATTAGAGGACAACAATGAGAATAAGAGAATTGCCTGGGCCAAGAAGTACGAGAAATGGACTTTAGACAATTGGAAATCTGTCCTTTGGTCTGATAAGTCCAATTTTGAGATTTTTAGATCCAACTGCCGTGTCTATTTGAGACACAGAGTAGGTGAATGGATGATCTTCACATTTTCCCACCGTGAAGCATAGAGGAGGTGGTGTGATAGGTTGGAGATGGTTTGGGATGAGTTGGACCGCAGAGGGAAGGAAAAGCAGCCATCAAGTGCTCAGCATATGTGGGAACTTCTTCAAGACTGTTGGAAAATGATTCCAGGTGAAGCTGGTAGAGAGAATGCCAAGAGTTTTCAAAGCTACTTTGAATAATCTACAATCTAAAATACATTTTAATTTGTTTAACACTTTTTTGGTTAATACATGATTCCATATATGTTATTTAATAATTCTGATGTCTTTACCATTATTCTGGATGTAGAATATAGTAAAAATAAACAAAAACCCTTGAATGAATACCTGTGTTTAAAATTTGGATTGGTACTGTATACAAATGTAGGTCCCATGTTTAATGAGCTGAAATATAAGATCACAGACATTTTTCATGTTCACAAAAAGCTTATTTATCTCAAATGTTGTGCTCAAATTTGTTTACATCCGTGTTAGTGAGCATTTCAAATTTTCCAAGATAATCCATCCACCTGACAGGCATGTCAAGAAGCTGAATAAACAGCATGATCGTTACTTGATCGGACAATAAAAGGCCACTCTAAAGTGTGCAGTTTTGTCACACAACACAATGCCACAGATGTCTTCAGTTTTGAGTGAGAGTGCAATTGGCCTGCTAACTGCAGGATTGTCCACCAAAGCTGTTGCCAAGTAATTTAATGTTAATTTCTCTACCATTAGCCGCGTACAACATAATTTTTGAGAATTTGGCAAAACGTTTAACCTCACAACTACAGATGACATGCATGGTTTTGGTGAGGTTGTAGTGTAATAGCTTGGTAAGGTTGTAGTGTAATAGCTTGGTGAGGTTGTAGTGTAATAGCTTGGTGAGGTTGTAGTGTAATAGCTTGGTAAGGTTGTAGTGTTATAGCTTGGTAAGGTTGTAGGGTAATAGCTTGGTAAGGTTGTAGTGTAATAGCTTGGTAAGGTTGTAGTGTAATAGCTTGGTAAGGTTGTAGTGTAATAGCTTGGTGAGGTTGTAGTGTAATAGCTTGGTGAGGTTGTAGTGTAATAGCTTGGTAAGGTTGTAGTGTTATAGCTTGGTAAGGTTGTAGGGTAATAGCTTGGTAAGGTTGTAGTGTAATAGCTTGGTAAGGTTGTAGTGTTATAGCTTGGTAAGGTTGTAGTGTAATAGCTTGGTAAGGTTGTAGTGTAATAGCTTGGTAAGGTTGTAGTGTTATAGCTTGGTAAGGTTGTAGGGTAATAGCTTGGTAAGGTTGTAGGGTAATAGCTTGGTAAGGTTGTAGTGTAATAGCTTGGTAAGGTTGTAGTGTAATAGCTTGGTAAGGTTGTAGTGTAATAGCTTGGTAAGGTTGTAGTGTAATAGCTTGGTAAGGTTGTAGTGTAATAGCTTGGTGAGGTTGTAGTGTAATAGCTTGGTGAGGTTGTAGTGTTATAGCTTGGTAAGGTTGTAGTGTTATAGCTTGGTAAGGTTGTAGTGTAATAGCTTGGTAAGGTTGTAGTGTAATAGCTTGGTAAGGTTGTAGTGTAATAGCTTGGTGAGGTTGTAGTGTAATAGCTTGGTGAGGTTGTAGTGTTATAGCTTGGTAAGGTTGTAGTGTAATAGCTTGGTAAGGTTGTAGTGTAATAGCTTGGTAAGGTTGTAGTGTAATAGCTTGGTAAGGTTGTAGTGTAATAGCTTGGTAAGGTTGTAGTGTAATAGCTTGGTAAGGTTGTAGTGTAATAGCTTGGTGAGGTTGTAGTGTAATAGCTTGGTAAGGTTGTAGTGTAATAGCTTGGTAAGGTTGTAGTGTAATAGCTTGGTAAGGTTGTGGTGTAATAGCTTGGTAAGGTTGTAGTGTAATAGCTTGGTAAGGTTGTGGTGTAATAGCTTGGTAAGGTTGTAGTGTAATAGCTTGGTAAGGTTGTAGTGCAATAGTTTGGTAAGGTTGTAGTGTAATAGCTTGGTGAGGTTGTGGTGTAATAGCTTGGTAAGGTTGTAGTGTAATAGCTTGGTAAGGTTGTAGTGTAATAGCTTGGTTAGGTTGTAGGGTAATAGCTTGGTAAGGTTGTAGTGTAATAGCTTGGTAAGGTTGTAGTGTAATAGCTTGGTAAGGTTGTAGTGTAATAGCTTGGTAAGGTTGTAGTGCAATAGTTTGGTAAGGTTGTAGTGTAATAGCTTGGTGAGGTTGTGGTGTAATAGCTTGGAGAGAGACAGAGATACCGTGACGAGATCCTGAGGTTCATTGTTGTGACATTCATCCACTTCCAACACCTCATGTTTCAGCATGATAATGCACGGCCCCATGTCACAAGGATCTGTACACAATTCCTAGAAGCTGAAAATGTCCCAGTTCTTCCATCGTCCACACACTCACCAGACATGTCACCCACTGAGCATGTTTGGGATGCTCTGGATCGACGCGTACGACACACTCACCAGACATGTCACCCACTGAGCATGTTTGGGATGCTCTGGATCGACACACTCACCAGACACTGTTTGGGATGCTTTTTCTGTGACCAATAGATGCATGCCGGGGCGGCAGGGTAGCCTAGTGGTTAGAGCGTTGGGCTAGTAACCGGAAGGTTGCAAGTTCAAATCCCCAAGCTGACAAGGTACAAATCTGTCATTCTGCCCCTGAACAGACAGTTAACCCACTGTTCCTAGGCTGCCATTGAAAATAAGAATTTGTTCTTAACTGACTTGCCTAAATAAGGATAAAATAAAAATACCTGGCCAATTGCCAGGGAAAATTCATATAAAATACTATAAAATTTAAACTTTCATTAAATCACACATGTAAGATACCAAATTAAAGCTACACTCGTTGTGAATCCAGCCAACATGTCAGATTTCGGTGAAAGCATAAGAAGCTATTATCTGATGATAGCAAAACAGTAAACAAAGAGAGAGTAGCATATTTAAACCCTGCAGGCACCACACAAAACGCAGAAATAAAATATAAATCATGCCTTACCTTTGACGAGCTTCTTTTGTTGGCACTCCAATATGTCCCATAAACATCACAAATGGTCCTTTTGTTCAATTAATTCCGTCGATATATATCTAAAATGTCCATTTATTTGGCACGTTTGATCCAGAAAAAAAACAGCTTCCAATTTGCGCAACATCACAACAAAATATCTCAAAAGTTACCTGTAAACTTTGCCAAAACATTTCAAACTACTTTTGTAATAGAACTTTAGGTATTTTTAAACGTTAATAATCGATCAAATTGTAGACGGGACAATCTGTGTTCAATACAGGAAGACAACAAACTTTTTCAGTCATGGGCCTTCTCAAAAAGTACACTTCAAATGACACAAATTCAAGATGGCCGTACTTCTTCATTACACAAAGGAATAACCTCAATTTCCAAAGACTGGTGACATCCAGTGGAAGCGGTAGGAACTGCAAAAAATTGCCTTAGAAATCTCGTTTCCCAATGAAACCTCATTAAATAGACAGTGACCTCAAAAAAATTAATTCTGAATCGTTAGTCCTTTGGGTTTTGCCTGCTACATAAGTTTGGTTATACTCACAGACATGATTCCAACAGTTTTAGAAACTTCAGAGTGTTTTCTATCAAAATCTACTAATAATATGCATATCTTATATTCTTGGCATGAGTAGCAGGAAGTAGAAATTGGGCACGCTATTTATCCAAAAGTGAAAATGCTGCCCCCTATCCCCAAGAGGTTTTAAAGTGCCAATGATTCCATGTATACAGGGCAGCAGCCTCTAAGGTGCAAAGTTACATAACGAAGATGGCTAGCGATGGCTATTTAACAGTCGGAGAGCCTTGAGATAGAAGTTGTTTTTTCAGTCTTTGGGTCCCAGCTTTGATACACCTATACTGACGTCACCTTCTGATCATCCATGAGATGTTTCTACAACTTGATTGGAGTCCACCTGTTGTCAATTCAATTGATTGGACATGATTTGGAAAGGCACACACCTATCTATCTATCTAAGGTCCAGCAGTTGACAGTGCATGTCAGATCAAAACCCAAGCCAAGTCATGAGATGGGAGAACCTTCCAGAAGGACAACAATCTCTGCAGCGCTCCACCAATCAGGCCGTTATGCTGGAGTGGCCAGACGGAAGCCACTCCTCAGTAAAAGACACATGCTAGCCCGCTTGAAGTTTGCCAAAAGGCACCTAAAGGTCTCTCAGACCACGAGAAACAAGATTCTCTGGTCCGATGAAACCAAGATTGAAATCTTTGTTAATAATGCCAAGTGTCACGTCTGGAGGAAACCTGGCACCATCCCTACAGTGAGGTATGGTGGAGGCAGCATCATGCTGTGGGGATGTATTTCAGCGGCAGGGACTGGGAGACTAGTCAAGATCGAGGGAAAGATGAACGGAGCAAAGTACAAAGAGATCATTTATGAAAACCTGCTCCAGACCACTCAGAACCTCAGACTGGGGTGAAGGTTCACCTTCCAACAGGACAACGGCACTAAGCACACAGCCAAGGCAAGGCAGGAGCGGCTTGTGTGGGAGCAAGCTGTACATATAGGGACAAACATTGTACTGTACCACAAGAGGAAGATACACTTAGAGTGCATTTTCCATTCTGGTAAAATGCATTGTCTATTGTATAGGACAGGAAACCAAAGTAAGGCCATGAGAGCATAGGACAGCTGGACATACCAAGGTCAGAGGGACACACAAAGGAGGGGTTCAGCCAAATTACCAACTGATGGACTATAGACATAGGGCATATATTTTTAGGACATGAAGAGAAGAGACACATAGTCTACTAGTCCTAATAAGGACAGGTATACCAAAGAACACACCAAGCTAAACATAAGGGTAAGATGGATAAGATGGGCATGAATTATTTTTGGGACATGAAGAGGTCCTGTCACCATTATAACTTGACTGAAAGCAGATATGGGCGTTATTAGGCGTGAATAAGCAGGAAGCACAGATTGAAAGATAATGGTGGCAGATGGACTGAGGGAAGTAACTTCATTTGCATGTGGGATGGACTCATATGTTGTATGTGTATAAAAACAGAGCCAGTGCTCTGGAAAAGGGTGTGTTCCACGGACCATCTAGGCTTCTGATATGTTTGTATTAAAAGCCTATATTGAATTCACAAGTTCTTGTAAGTGTTATATTTTTTAACGATCCTCCACGACACTTGTGACAAATTTGTGAATGTCCTTGAGTGACCCCACCAGAACCCGGACTTGAACCTGATCGAACATCTCTGGAGAGACTTGAAAATAGCTGTGCAGCGACGCTCCCCATTCAACCTGACAGAGCTTGTGAGTATCTGCAGAGAAGAATGAGAGAGTCCCCAAATACACGTGTGCCAAGATCGTAACCTCATACCCAAGAAGAATCAAGGCTGTAATCGCTGCCAAAGGTGCTTCAGCAAAGTACTAAGTAAAGGGTCTGGATATTAATGTAAATGTGATATTTCAGTTGATTTATATTTGCAAAAATAATGTTTAACCTGTTTTTGCTTTGTCATTATGGTGACATAAAGTATATAGCCAAACAGGAGCAACCACATAATACTGTATTTTCCCCATCAGTCTCCTCTGTTCACGTGGGGCTGTTCCTCCCCATCAGTCTCCTCTATTCACGTGGGGCTGTTCCTCCCCATCAGTCTCCTCTATTCATGTGGGGCTGTTCCTCCCCATCAGTCTCCTATCTTCAAGTGGGGCTGTTCCTCCCCATCACTCTCCTATCTTCACGTGGGGCTGTTCCTCCCCATCAGTATCCTATCTTCACGTGGGGCTGTTCCTCCCCATCAGTCTCCTCTGTTCACGTGGGGCTGTTCCTCCCCATCAGTCTCCTCTATTCACGTGGGGCTGTTCCTCCCCATCAGTCTCCTATCTTCACGTGGGGCTGTTCCTCCCCATCAGTCTCCGCTGTTCACGTGGGGCTGTTCCTCCCCATCAGTCTCCGCTGTTCACGTGGGGCTGTTCCTCCCCATCAGTCTCCTATCTTCACGTGGGGCTGTTCCTCCCCATCAGTCTCCTATCTTCACGTGGGGCTGCTCCTCCTCATCAGTCTCCTCTGTTCACGTGGGGCTGTTCCTCCCCATCAGTCTCCTATCTTCACGCGGGGCCGTTCCTCCCTATCAGTCTCCGCTGTTCACGTGGGGCTGTTCCTCCCCATCAGTCTCCTATCGTCACGTGGGGCTGTTCCTCCCCATCAGTATCCTATCTTCACGTGGGGCTGTTCCTCCCCATCAGTCTCCTATCTTCACGTGGGGCTGTTCCTCCCCATCAGTCTCCTATCTTCACGTGGGGCTGCTCCTCCTCATCAGTCTCCTCTGTTCACGTGGGGCTGTTCCTCCCCATCAGTCTCCTATCTTCACGCGGGGCCGTTCCTCCCAATCAGTCTCTTCTGTTCACGTGTGGCCCATCAGTCTCCTATCTTCATGTGGGACCGTTCCTCCCGTCAGTCTCCTAACTTCATGTGGGACCGTTCCTCCCGTCAGTCTCCTATCTTCACGTGGGGCTGTTCCTCCCCATCAGTCTCCTCTGTTCACGTAGGGCTGTTCCTCTCCATCAGTCTCCTCTGTTCACGTGGGGCTGTTCCTCCCCATCAGTCTCCTATCTTCACGTGGGGCTGTTCCTCCCCATCAGTCTCCTCTGTTCACGTGGGGCTGTTCCTCCCCATCAGTCTCCTCTGTTCACGTGGGGCTGTTCCTCCCCATTAGTCTCCTATCTTCACGTGGGGCTGTTCCTCCCCATCAGTCTCCTCTATTCACGTGGGGCTGTTCCTCCCTATCAGTATCCTATCTTCACGTGGGGCTGTTCCTCCCCATCAGTCTCCTCTGTTCACGTGGGGCTGTTCCTCCCCATCAGTTTCCTCTGTTCATGTGGGGCTGTTCCTCCCCATCTGCCTCCTCTGTAATTTATAACAAAGCTGTCATCACTTTTGAGAAAACGCTCCAATATCAAGTATTTTAAATTATGCTTGAAGTACCAGTCACTTGAATTGGATTTCACTGGCAATTAAAGCCAACCTTGTTCCCTAATTCCCTCTACTCAACCTCTCCTCTCCTCTCCTCTCCTCTCCTCTCCTCTCCTCTCCTCTCCTCTCCTCTCCTAATTAAAATCAGCCTTGTTCCTCTTTCCGTTTCCTTTCCCAGGTAGAGGAGGCAGTTGTATTGGATGAGCAGCTGAATTTCCCATGGAATGTTGTAGAACTAGCATTTTATGCCACATTGACAGTTCAGATTAATTTGCGTAATTTAAACGAGTGCTTGCCATGTTTACACAAGCCACATACTCTCCCATTTTTCTGATAGATTAGTAATTTTCTGACCAATAATTAATAACATTTATGACCACCTCACCCCTCCTCCATCCCTCCATCCACCGGCCTTGCAGTCAGTCTATGCAACCGGCTTTCAGATATCAGATCTTCTCCCTCTGTCTGTTTACAGTAAACATAGGGAGTTACACGTTAAGAGAGCAGCCCTGCTGCCTAGGGCTCAATCAACTTAATATTTTGTTTCCCATCTGGAGGAATCAGTGGAATTAATGAGGGAAGGAGGCCTGTAGCAACGCAGAAACCCCTCAGATCAGCTTTTCTTCCTGCCCCTCTCCTCTCTCCTCTGCTCCACTCTAATCCTCTCTCCTCTCTCCTCTGCTCCGCTCTCCTCTCTCCTCTCTCCTCTCTCCTCCGCTCTGCTCCACTCTGCTCCACTCTGTTCCACTCTGCTCTCCTCTGCTCTCCTCTGCTCTCCTCTGCTCTCCTCTGCTCTCCTCTGCTCCGCTCTGCTCTCCTTTGCTCCGCTCTGCTCTCCTCTGCTCTGCTCTGCTCGGCTCTGCTCTCCTCCGCTCTGCTCCACTCTGCTCCCCTCTGCTCCGCTCTGCTCCGCTTTGCTCCCCTCTGCTCCGCTCCGCTCCACTCTCCTCTCTCCTCTGCTCCACTTGGAGGAGGAGGCACTGGTTGGAGGGGGCGGAACACCCATTCTTCGCTTATATGGACCATATGAAACCTGTAATATCTCCACACCGCCAAGAGCCTCAACTCTAGGGCAACTCATAGGGCCCTGTTATTCACCCATTAGATAAAGACACCAGCCTGGTATAATACAGCTAGAGAGACCAGCCTGGTATAATACAGCTAGAGAGTCCAGCCTGGTATACTACAACTAAAGAGACCAGCCTGGTATAATACAGCTAGAGAGACCAGCCTGGTATAATACAGCTAGAGAGACCAGCCTGGTATAATACAGCTTGAGAGACCAGCCTGGTATAATACAACTAGAGAGACCAGCCTGTTATAATACAGCTAGAGAGACCAGCCTGGTATAATACAGCTCGAGAGACCAGCCTGGTATAATACAGCTAGAGAGACCAGCCTTGTATAATACAGCTTTGGCAAAGTGGTTGGGGTTATATCCTTCCTTTTTGGCCCTGTCCGGGGGTGTTCTCGGATGGGGCCACAGTGTCTCCTGACCCCTCCTGTCTCAGCCTCCAGTATTTATGCTGCAGTAGTTTATGTGTCGGGGGGCTAGGGTCAGTTTGTTATATCTGGAGTACTTCTCCTGTCCTATTCGGTGTCCTGTGTGAATCTAAGTGTGCGCTTTCTAATTCTTTCCTTCTCTCTTTCTTTCTCTCTCTCGGAGGACCTGAGCCCTAGGACCATGCCCCAGGACTACCTGACAAGATGACTCCTTGCTGTCCCCAGTCCACCTGGCCATGCTGCTGCTCCAGTTTCAACTGTTCTGCCTCATTATTATTCGACCATGCTGGTCATTTATGAACATTTGAACATCTTGGCCATGTTCTGTTATAATCTCCACCCGGCACAGCCAGAAGAGGACTGGCCACCCCACATAGCCTGGTTCCTCTCTAGGTTTCTTCCTAGGTTTTGGCCTTTCTAGGGAGTTTTTCCTAGCCAGCGTGCTTCTACACCTGCATTGCTTGCTGTTTGGGGTTTTAGGCTGGGTTTCTGTACAGCACTTTGAGATATCAGCTGATGTAAGAAGGGCTATATAAATACATTTGATTTGATTTGATTTGAGAGACCAGCCTGGTATAATACAGCTAAAAAGACCAGCCTGGTATAATACAACTGGAGACACCAGCCTGGTATAATACAACTGGAGATACCAGCCTGGTATAATACAGCGAGAGAGACCAGCCTGGTATAATACAACTGGAGAGACCAGCCTGGTATAATGCAGCCATAGCAGCATGGTATAATACAGCTGGAGAGACCAGCCTGGTATAATACAACTGGAGAGACCAGCCTGGTATAATACAGCTAGAGATGCCAGCCTGGTATAGCACAGCTAGAGAGACCAGTCTTGTATAATACAACTAGAGAGACCAGCCTGGTATAATACAGCTAGAGAGACCAGCATTGTATAATACAACTAGAGACCAGCCTGGTATAATACAGCTATAGAGACCAGCCTGGTATAATACAGCTAGAGAGACCAGCCTGGTATAATACAGCGAGAGAGACCAGCCTTGTATAATATAGCTTGAGAGAACAGCCTGTTATAATACAGCTAGACAAGCCTGGTAGAATAAAGCTAGAGAGACATGTCTGGTATAATACAGCTAGAGAGACTAGTCTGGTATAATACAGCTAGAGAGATCAGACTGGTATAATACAGCTACCCAGCCTGGTATATTACAGCTAGAGAGACCAGTCTGGTATAATACAGCTTGAGAGACCAGCCTGGTAGAATACAGCTAGAGAGGCCAGCTTTGTATAATATATCTTGAGAGAACAGCCTGGTATAATACAGCTAGAGAGACCAACTTGGTATAATACAGCTAGAGAGACCAGCTTTTATTAATACAACTAGAGAGACCAGCCTGGTATAATACAGCTAGAGAGACCAGCCTGGTATAATACAGCTGGAGAGACCAGCCTGATATAAATCAACTGGAGAGACCAGCCTGGTATAAATCAGCTAGAGAGGCCAGCCTTGTATAATATATCTTGAAAGAACAGCTTGGTATAATACAGCTAGAGAGACCAACTTGGTATAATACAGCTAAATGGACCAGCCTGGTATAATCCAGCCAGACCAGCATGGTATAATACAGCTAGAGAGACCAGCAGGGTATAATACAACTGGAGAGACCAGCCTGGTACAATACAGCTGGAGAGACCAGCCTGATATAATACAACTGGAGAGACCAGCCTGGTATAAATCAGCTAGAGAGACCAGCCCGGTTTAATACAGCTAAAAAGACCAGCCTGGTATAATACAGCTAGAGAGACCAGCCTGGTATAATCCAGCCAGAGCAGCATGGTATATTACAGCTGGAGAGACCAGCCTGGTATAATACGGCTAGAGATAACAGCCTGGTATAATACAGCTAGAGAGACCAGCCTGGTATAATACAGCTAAAGAGACCAGCCTGGTATAATCCAGCCAGACCAGGATGGTATATAACAGCTGGAAAGACCAGCATGGTATAATACAACTGGAGAGACCAGCCTGGCATAATACGGCTAGAGAGGCCAGCCTGGTATGATACAGCTATAGAGACCAGCCTTGTATAATGCAACTAGAGAGACCAGCCTGGTATTATACAGCTAGAGAGACCAGCCTTGTATAATACACCTAGAGAGAGCAGCCTGGTATAATACAGCTAGAAAGACCAGCCTTGTATAATACACCTGGAGAGACCAGCCTGTTATAATACACCTAGAGAGACCAGCCTGGTATAATACAGCTAGAGAGACCAGCCTTGCATAATACAACTGGAGAGACCAGCCTGGTATAATACAGCTAGAGATGCCAGCCTGGTATAATACAGCTAGAGAGACCAGCTTTTATTAATACAACTAGAGAGACCAGTCTTGTATAATACAACTAGAGAGACCAGCCTGGTATAATACAGCTAGAGAGACCAGCCTTGTATAATACAACTAGAGACCAGCCTGGTATAATACAGCTAGATAGACCAGCCTGGTATAATACAGCTAGAGATACCAGCCTGGTATAATACAGCGAGAGAGACCAGCCTTGTATAATATAGCTTGAGAGACCAGCCTGTTATAATACAGCTAGACCAGTCTGGTAGAGTAAAGCTAGAGAGACATGTCTGGTATAATACAGCTAGAGAGACCAGTCTGGTATAATACAGCTAGAGAGATCAGACTGGTATAATACAGCTACCCAGCCTGGTATAATACAGCTCGAGAGACCAGTCTGGAATAATACAGCTAGAGAGACCAGTCTGGTATAATACAGCTTGAGAGACCAGCCTGGTAGAATACAGCTAGAGAGGCCAGCCTTGTATAACATATCTTGAGAGAACAGCCTGGTATAATACAGCTAGAGAGACCAACTTGGTATAATACAGCTAGAGAGACCAGCTTTTATTAATACAACTAGAGAGACCAGCCTGGTATAATACAGCTAGAGAGACCAGCCTGGTATAAAACAGCTAGAGAGACCAGCCTGGTATAATACAGCGAGAGAGACCAGCCTGGTATAATACAGCTAGAGAGACCAGCCTGGTATAATACAGCTAGAGAGACCAGCCTGGTATAAAACAGCTAGAGAGACCAGCCTGGTATAAATTAGCTAGTCCAGCATGTTATAATACAGCTAGCGAGAACAGCCTGGTATTATACAGCTAGAGAGACCAGCCTGTTATAACACACCTCGAGAGAACAGCCTTGTATAATACAGCTCGAGAGACCAGCCTGGTAAAATGCAGCTAGAGAGACCAGCCTTGAATAATATATCTTGAGAGAACAGCCTGTTATAATACAGCTAGACCTGCCTGGTAGAATACAGCTAGAGAGGCCAGCCTGGTATAATACAACTAGAGATGCGAGCCTGGTATAACAGCTAGAGAGACCAGCCTTGTATAATACAACTAGATAGACCATCCTGGTATAATACAGCTAGAGAGACAAGCCTGGTATAATACTCCTAGAGAGACCAGCCTGGTATAATACAGCTAGAGAGACCAGCCTTGTATAATATAGCTTGAGAGACCAGCCTGGCATAATATAGCTAGAGAGACCAGCCCTGTATATTATAGCTTGAGAGATGATCCTCGCATAATACAGCTACCCATCCTGGTATAATACAGCTCGAGAGACCAGCCTGGTATAATAGAACTAGAGAGACCAGCCTGGTATAATACAGCTAGACCAGCAAGTTATAAATACAGCTAGAGAGACCAGCCTGGTATAATACAGCTAGAGATGCCAGCCTGGTATAATAGAACTTTAGAGACCAGCCTGGTATAATACAGCTAGAGAGACCAGCCTGGTATAAAACAGCTAGAGAGACTAGCCTGGTATAAATTAGCTAGTGAAAAAGTTAGAGAGTCCAGCCTGGTATAATACAGCCAGAGAGACCAGCCTGGTATAATACAGCTAAAGAGACCAGCATGGTATATTACAGCTAAAGAGACCAGCCTGGTATAATAGAACTAGAGAGACCAGCCTTGTATAATATAGCTTGAGAGAACAGCTTGTTATAATACAGCTAGACCAGCCTGGTAGAATACAGCTAGAGAGTCAAGCCTGGTATAAATAGAGCTAGAGAGACCAGCCTGGTATAATACAGCTAGAAATACCAGCCTGGTATAATGCAGCCAGACCATCATGGTATAATACAGCTAGAGAGACCAGCCTGGTATAATACAGCTAGAGAGACCAGCCTGGTATAATACAGCTCAAGAGACTAGCCTGGTATAATACAGCTAGAAAGACCAGCCTGGTATAATGCAGCCAGACCAGCATGGTATAATACAGCTAGAGAGACCAGCCTAGTATAATACAGCGAGAGAGACCAGCCTGATATAATACAGCTCGAGAGACCAGCCTGGGATAATACAGCTAGAGAGACCAGCCTGTTATAATATAGCTAGAGAGACAAGCCTGGTATAATACAGCTAGAGAGACCAGCCTGGTATAATACAGCTAGAGAGACCAGCCTTGTATAATATAGCTAGTCCAGCATGTTATAATACAGCTAGCGAGACCAGCATGGTATAATACAGCTAGAGAGACCAGCCTTGTATAATACAGCTAGAGAGATCAGCCTGGTATAATACAGCTAGAGAGACCAGCCTGGTATAATACAGCTAGAGAGACCAGCCTTGGTGTAATACAGTTAAAGAGAACAGCCTGGTATAATCCAGCCAGACCAGCATGGTATAATACAGCTGGAGAGACCAGCCTGGTATAATACAGCTAGAGAGGCCAGCCAGGTATAACACAGCTAGAGAGACCAGCCTGGTATAATACAACTACAGAGACTAGCCTGGTATAATACAGCTAGAGAGACCAGCCTGGTATAATACAGCTAGAGAGACCAGCCTGGTATAATACAGCTAGAGAGGCCAGCCAGGTATAACACAGCTAGAGAGTCCAGCCTGGTATAATACAACTAGAGAGACCAGCCTGGTATAATACAGCTAGAGAGACTAGCTTTTATTAATACAACTAGAGATACCAACTTGTTATAATACAGCTAGAGAGACCAGCCTTGTATAATATAGCTTGAGAGAACAGCCTGTTATAATACAGCTAGACCAGCCTGGTAGAATACAGCTAGAGAGACCAGCCTGGTATAATACAGCTAGAGAGTCCAGCCTGGTATAAATACAGCTAGAGAGACCAGCCTGGTATAATACAGCTAGAAAGACCAGCCTGGTATAATGCAGCCAGACCAGCATGGTATAATACATCTAGAGAGACCAGCCTGGTATAATACAACTGGAGATAGTGGCCTGGTATAATACAGCTAGAGAGGCCATCCTGGTATAATACAACTAAAGAGACCAGCCTGGTATAATGCAGCCAGACCAGCATGGTATAATACAGCTGGAGAGACCAGCCTGGTATAATACAGCTAGAGAGACCAGCCTGTTATAATACAGCCAGACCAGCCTGGTATAAAACAGCTAGAGAGACCAGCCTGGTATAATATAGCTAGTACAGCATGTTATAATACAGCTAGAGAGACCAGCCTGCTATAATACAGCTAGAGAGACCAGCCTGGTATTATACAGCTAGAGAGACCTGCCTGTTATTATACACCTAGAGAGACGAGCCTTGTATAATACAACTCGAGAGACCAGGTTGGTATAATACAGCTAGAGAGACCAGCCTGGTATAATACAGCTAGAGATGCCAGCCTGGTATAACACAGCTAGAGAAACCAGCCTTGTATAATACAACTAGAGACCAGCCTGGTATAATACAGCTAGAGAGACCAGCCTGGTATAAACTAGCTAGTCCAGCATGTTATAATACAGCTAGCGAGACCAGCCTGCTATAATACAGCTAGAGAGACCAGAATGTTATTATACAGCTAGAGAGATTAGCCTGTTATTATACACCTAGAGAGACCAGCCTTGTATATTACAGCTAGATAGACCAGCCTGGTATAATACAGATAGAGAGACCAGCCTGGTATAATACAGCTAGAGATGCCAGCCTGGTATAACACAGCTAGAGAAACCAGCCTTGTATAATACAACTAGAGAGACCAGCCTGCTATAATACAACTAGAGAGACCAGCCTTGTATAATACAGCTCGAGAGACCAGCCTGGTATAATACATCTAGAGTGACCAGCCTGGTATAATACAGCTAGAGAGACCAGCCTGGTATAATACAGCTAGAGAGACCAGCCTGTTATAATACAGCTAGACCAGCCTTATAGAATACAGCTTGAGAGACAGGTCTGGTATAATACAGCTAGAGAGACCAGCCTGTGATAATACAGCTAGAGAGACCAGCATGGTATAATACAGCTAGAGAGACCAGCCTGGTATAATACAGCTAGTCCAAAATGTTATAATACAGCGAGAGAGACCAGCCTGGTAGAATACAGCTTGAGAGACAGGTCTGGTATAATACAGCTAGAGAAACCAGCCTGGTATAATCCAGCCAGACCAGCATGGTATAATACAGCTGGAGAGGCCAGCCTGGTATATAACAGCTAGAAAGACCAGCCTGGTATAAATGAGCTAGTCCAGCATGTTATAATACAGCTAGAAAGGTCAGCCTGGTATAATACAGCAAGATAGACCAGCCTGCTATAATACAGCTAGAGAGACCAGCCTGATAAAATACAGCTAGAGATGCCAGCCTGGTATTGCACAGCTAGAGAAACCAGCCTTGTATAATACAGCTCGAGAGACCTGCCTGGTATAATACAGCTAGAGAGACCAGTCTTGTATAATACAACTAGATAGACCAGCCTGGTATAATACAGCTAGAGAAACCAGCCTGGTATAATACAGCGAGAGAGACCAGCCTGGTATAAAACAGCTAGAGAGACCAGCCTGGTATAATACAGCTCGAGAGACCAACCTGGTATTATACAGCTAGAGAGACCAGCCTGTTATAATACAGCTAGAGAGACCAGCCTGGTATAAATGAGCTAGTCCAGCAAGTTATAATACAGCTAGCGAGACCAGTCTGCTATAATACAGCTAGAGAGACCAGCCTGGTAAAATACAGCGAGAGAGACCAGCCTGGTATAAAACAGCTAGAGAGACCGGCCTAGTATAATATAACTAGTCCAGCATGTTATAATACAGCGAGAGAGACCAGCCTGGTAGAATACAGCTTGAGAGACAGGTCTGGTATAATACAGCTAGAGAGACCAGCCTGTTATAATACAGCCAGACCTGCATGGTATAATACAGCTGGAGAGGCCAGCCTGGTATAATACAGCTAGAGAGACCAGGAGTGTATAACAAACTAGAGAGACCAGCCTGGTATAATACAGCTAGAGAGACCAGCCTTGTATAAAACAACTAGAGAGACCAGCCTGGTATAATACAGCTAGAGAGAACAGCCTGGTATATAACAGCTAGAGAGACCAGCCTGGTATAATACAGCTAGAGAGACCAGCCTTGTATAATACAACTAGAGAGACCAGCCTGGTATAATAGAGCTAGAGAGAACAGCCTGGTATAAATTAGCTAGTCCAGCATGTTATAATACAGCTAGAGAGGTCAGCCTGGTATAATACAACAAGATAGACCAGCCTGCTATAATACAGCTAGAGAGACCAGCCTGGTATAATACAGCTAGAGATGCCAGCTTGGTATAGCACAGCTAGAGAAACCAGCCTTGTATAATACAACAAGAGAGACCAGCCTGGTATAATGCAGCTAGAGAGAGACATGCCTGGTATTATACAGTGAGAGAGACCAGCCTGGTATAGCACAGCTAGAGAAACCAGCATTGTATAATACAACGAGAGACCAGCCTGGTATAATACAGCTAGAGAGAGGTCAGCCTGGTATAATACAGCAAGATAGACCAGCCTGGTATAATACAGCTAGAGAGAACAGCCTGGTATAGCACAGCTAGAGAAATCAGCCTTGTATAATACAACTAGAGAGACTAGCCTTGTATAATACAGCTTGAGAGACCAGCCTGGTATAATACAGCTAGAGAGACCAGCCTTGTATAATACAGCTTGATATGACAGCCTGGTATAACACAGCTAGAGAAACCAGCCTTGTATGATACAACTAGAGAGACCAGCCTGGTATAATACAGCTAGAGAGACCATCCTGGTATTATACACCTAGAGAGACCAGCCTGATATAATATAGCTAGTCCAGTATGTTATAATACAGCTAGAGAGACAAGCCTGGTATAATACAGCTAGAGAGACCATCCTGGTATTATACAGCTAGAGAGACCAGCCTGTTATAACACAGCTAGAGAGACCAGCCTGGTATAATACAGCTAGAGAGACCAGCCTGGTATAATACAGCAAGAGATGCCAATCTGGTATAACACAGCTAGAGAAACCAGCCTTGTATAATACAACTAGAGAGACCAGCCTGGCATAATACAACTAGAGAGACCAGCCTGGTATAATACAGCTAGAGAGATCAGCCTGGTAGAAAACAGCTAGAGAGACCAGCCTGGTATAATATAGCTTGAGAGAACAGCCTGTTATAATACAGCTAAAGAGACCAGCCTGGTATAATCCAGCCAGACCAGCATGGTATAATACAGCTGGAGAGGCCAGCCTGGTATAATACAGCTAGAGAGACCAGCCTTGTATAATACAGCTAGAGAGACCAGCCTTGTATAATACAACTAGAGAGACCAGCCTGGTATAATACAGCTAGAGAGACCAGCCTGATATAATACAGCGAGAGAGACCAGCCTGGTATAAAACAGCTAGAGAGACCAGCCTGTTATAATATAGCAAGTCCAGCATGTTATAATACAGCGAGAGAGACCAGCCTGGTATAATACAGCTCGAGAGACCAACCTGGTATAAAACAGCTAGAGAGACCGGCCTGGTATAATATAGCTAGTCCAGCAAGTTATAATACAGCTAGCGAAACCAGCCTGTTAAAAATTAGCTAGTACAGAATGTTATAATACAGCTAGCGAGACCAGCCTGCTATAAGACAGCTAGAGAGACCAGCCTGGTATAATACAGCTAGACAAACCAGCCTGGTATAATACAGCAAGAGAGACCAGCCTGGTATAAAACAGCTAGAGAGACCAGCCTGGTATAATATAGCTAGTCCAGCATGTTATAATACAGCGAGAGAGACCAGCCTGGTATAATACAGCTCGAGAGACCAACCTGGTATTATACAGCTAGAGACCAGCCTGTTATAATACAGCTAGAGAGACCAGCCTGGTATATAACAGCTTTAGAGACCAGCCTGGTATAAATTAGCTAGTCCAGCAAGTTATAATACAGCTAGCGAGACCAGCCTGCTATAATACAGCTAGAGAGACCAGCCTGGTATAAAACAGCTAGAGAGACCGGCCTGGTATAATATAGCTAGTCCAGCAAGTTATAATACAGCTAGCGAGACCAGCCTGGTATAAATTAGCTAGTCCAGCATGTTATAATACAGCTAGCAAGACCAGCCTGCTAGAAGACAGCTAGAGAGACCAGCCTAGTATTATACAGCTAGAGAGACCAGCCTGGTAGAATACAGCTAGATAGACCAGCATGCTATAATACAGCTAGAGAGACCAGCCTGGTATAATACAGCTTGAGAGACAGGTCTGGTAAAATACAGCTAGAGAGACCAGCCTGTTATAATACAGCTAGAGAGACCAGCCTGGTATAACACAGCTAGAGAGACCAGCCTGGTATAATACAGCGAGAGAGACCAGCCTGGTATAATACAGCGAGAGAGACCAGCCTGGTATAAAACAGCTAGAGAGACCAGCCTGTTATAATATAGCTGGTCCAGCATGTTATAATACAGCTCGAGAGACCAGCCTGCTATAATAAAGCTAGAAAGACCAGCCTGGTATTATACAGCGAGAGACCAGCCTGTTATTATACACCTAGAGAGACCAGCCTTGTATAATACAGCTCGAGAGACCAGCCTGTTATAATACAGCTAGAGAGACCAGCCTTGTATAATACAGCTCGATACCAGTCTGGTATAATACATCTAGAGAGACCAGCCTGGGATAATACAGCTAGAGAGACCAGCCTGGTATTACACAGATAGAGAGACCAGCCTGTTATTATACACCTAGAGAGACCAGCCTTGTATAATACAGCTGGAGAGACCAGCCTGGTATAATACAGCTAGATAGACCAACCTTGTATAATACACCTGGAGAGACCAGCCTGGTATAATACAGCTAGAGAGGACAGCCTGGTATAATACAGCTAGAGAGACCAGCATGGTTCAATATAGCTAGTCCAGCATGTTATAATACAGCTAGAGACACCATCCTGGTTTTATACAGCTAGAGAGATCAGCCTGTTATAATACAGGTAGAAAGACCAGCCTTGTATAATACAGCTCGAGAGACCAGCCTGGTATAATACACCTAGAGAGACCAACCTGGTATAAAACAGCTAGAGAGACCAGCCTGGTATAATATTGCTAGTCCAGCATGTTATAAAACAGCTAGCGAGACCAGCCTGGTATAATACAGCTAGAGAGACCAGCCTGTTAATACAGCTAGAGATACCAGCCTGGTATTATACAGCTAGAGAGACCAGCTTGTTATAATACAGCTAGAGAGAATAGCCTGGTAGAATACAGCTTGAGAGACAGGTCTGGTAAAATACAGCTAGAGAGACCAGCCTGTTATAATACAGCTAGAGAGACCAGCCTGGTATAACACAGCTAGAGAGACCAGCCTGGTATAACACAGCTAGAGAAACCAGCCTTGTATAATACAACTAGAGAGACCAGCCTGGTATAATACAGCTAGTTAGACCAGCCTGGTATAATACAGCTAGAGAGACGAGCCTGGTATCATACAGCTAGAGATGCCAGCCTGGTATAACACAGCTAGAGAAACCAGCCTTGTATATTACAACTAGAGAGACCAGCCTGGTATAATACAGCTAGCGAGACCAGCCTGCTATAATACAGCTAGAGAGACCAGCCTGGTATTATACAGCGAGAGACCAGCCTGTTATTATACACCTAGAGATACCAGCCTTGTATAATACAGCTCGAGAGACCAGTCTGGTATAATACAGCTAGAGAGACCAGCCTTCTATAATACAACTACAGAGACCAGCCTGGTATAATACTGCTAGAGAGACCAGCCTGGTATAATATAGCGAGAGAGACCAGCCTGGAATAAAACAGCTAGAGAGACCAGCCTGGTATAATACAGCTAGAGAGACCATCCTGGTATTATACAGCTAGAGAGACCAGCCTGTTATAATACAGCTAGAGAGACCAGCCTGGTATAATACAGCTAGAGAGACCAGCCTTCTATAATACAACTACAGAGACCAGCCTGGTATAATACTGCTAGAGAGACCAGCCTGGTATAATATAGCGAGAGAGACCAGCCTGGAATAAAACAGCTAGAGAGACCAGCCTGGTATAATACAGCTAGAGAGACCATCCTGGTATTATACAGCTAGAGAGACCAGCCTGTAATAATACAGCTAGAGAGACCAGCTTTGTATAATACAGCTCGAGACCAGTCTGGTATAATACATCTAGAGAGACCAGCCTGGGATAATACAGCTAGAGAGACCAGCCTGGTATTATACAGCTAGAGAGACCAGCCTGGTATAAATGAGCTAGTCCAATATGTTATAATACAGCTAGCGAGACCAGCCTGCTATAATACAGCTAGAGAGACCAGCCTGGGATAATACAGCTAGATAGACCAGCCTTGTATAATACAGCTCGAGAGACCAGCCTGGTATAATACAGCTAGATAGACCAACCTTTTATAATACACCTGGAGAGACGAGCCTGGTATAATACAGCTAGAGAGGACAGCCTGGTATAATACAGCTAGAGAGACCAGCCTGGTATGATACAGCTAGAGAGACCAGACTGGTATAATAGAGCTAGAGATGCCAGCCTGGTATAACACAGCTAGAGAAAAACAGCCTTGTATAATACAACTAGAGAGACCAGCCTGGTATAATACAGCGAGAGAGACCAGCCTGGTATGAAAAAGCTAGAGAGACGAGCCTGGTATAATACAGGTAGAAAGACCAGCCTTGTATTACATAGCTAGAGAGACCAGAATGTTATAATACAGGTAGAAAGACCAGCCTTGTATAATACAGCTTGAGAGACCAGCCTGGTATAATACAGCTAGAGAGACCAGCCTGGTATACCACAGCTAGAGAAACCAGCCTTGTATAATACAATTAAAGAGACCAGACTGGTATAATACAGCACAGCCTGGTATAATACAGCTAGAGAACGAGCCTGGTATAATACAGCTGCCAGCCTGGTATAACACAGCTAGAGAAACCAGCCTTGTATATTACAACTAAGAGACCAGCCTGGTATAATACAGCTAGCGAGACCAGCCTGCTATAATACAGCTGGTATAATACAGCTAGAGAGGCCAGCCTGGTATAATACAGTGGAGAAGACACTACTCTGATTTACCAGCCTGACTTAGTGGAGAAGACACTACTCTGATTTACTGTATATATAATACAGCTAGAGAGACGAGCCTGGTATAATACAGCTAGAGATGCCAGCCTGGTATAACACAGCTAGAGAAACCAGCCTTGTATATTACAACTAGAGAGACCAGCCTGGTATAATACAGCTAGCGAGACCAGCCTGCTATAATACAGCTCGAGAGACCAGCCTGGTATAATACAGCTAGAGAGGCCAGCCTGGTATAATACAGTGGAGAAGACACTACTCTGATTTACTGTATATAGACTTAGTGGAGAAGACACTACTCTGATTTACTGTATATAGACTTAGTGGAGAAGACACTACTCTGATTTACTGTATATAGACTTAGTGGAGAAGACACTACTCTGATTTAATGTATATAGACTTAGTGGAGAAGACACTACTCTGATTTACTGTATATAGACTTAGTGGAGAAGACACTACTCTGATTTACTGTATATAGACTTAGTGGAGAATACACTACTCTGATTTACTGTATATAGACTTAGTGGAGAAGACAGTACTCTGATTTACTGCATATAGACTTAGTGGAGAAGACACTACTCTGATTTACTGTATATAGACTTAGTGGAGAAGACACTACTATGATTTACTGTATATAGACTTAGTGGAGAAGACACTACTCTGATTTACTGTATATAGACTTAGTGGAGAAGACACTACTCTGATTTACTGTATATAGACTTAGTGGAGAAGACACTACTCTGATTTACTGTATATAGACTTAGTGGAGAAGACACTACTCTGATTTAATGTATATAGACTTAGTGGAGAAGACACTACTCTGATTTACTGCATATAGACTTAGTGGAGAAGACACTACTCTGATTTACTGCATATAGACTTAGTGGAGAAGACACTACTCTGATTTACAATATATAGACTTAGTGGAGAAGACATTACTCTGATTTACAATATATAGACTTAGTGGAGAAGACACTACTCTGATTTACAATATATAGACTTAGTGGAGAAGACAGTACTCTGATTTACTGTATATAGACTTAGTGGAGAAGACACTACTCTGATTTACTGTATATAGACTTAGTGGAGAAGACACTACTCTGATTTACTGCATACAGCTAGAGAGACCAGCCTGTTATAATACAGCTAGAGAGACCAGCCTGGTATATAACAGCTAGAGAGACCAGCCTGGTATAAATTAGCTAGTCCAGCATGTTATAATACAGCTAGCAAGATCAGACTGCTATAATACAGCTAGAGAGACCAGCCTGGTCTTATACAGCTACAGAGACCAGCCTTGTATAATACAGCTCGAGAGACCAGCCTGGTATGATACAGCTAGATAGACCAACCTGGTATAATACACCTGGAGAGACCAGCCTGGTATAATACAGCTAGAGAGGCCAGCCTGGTATAATACAGCTAGATAGACCAGCCTGGTATAATACAGCTAGAGAGACCAGCCTGGTATAATACAGCTAGAGAGACCAGCCTGGTATAATACAGCTAGAGAGACCAGCCTGGTATAAAACAGCTAGAGAGACCAGCCTGGTATAATACAGCTAGAAAGACCAGCCTGGTATAATATTGCTAGTCCAGCATGTTATAAAACAGCTAGCGAGACCAGCCTGGTATAATACAGCTAGAGAGACCAGCCTGTTAATACAGCTAGAGATACCAGCCTGGTATTATACAACTAGAGAGACCAGCTTGTTATAATACAGCTAGAGATGCCAGCCTGGTACAACACAGCTAGAGAAACCAGCCTTGTATAATACAACTAGAGAGACCAGCCTGGTATAATACAGCTAGTTAGACCAGCCTGGTATAATACAGCTAGAGAGACGAGCCTGGTATCATACAGCTAGAGATGCCAGCCTGGTATAACACAGCTAGAGAAACCAGCCTTGTATATTACAACTAGAGAGACCAGCCTGGTATAATACAGCTAGCGAGACCAGCCTGCTATAATACAGCTAGAGAGACCAGCCTGGTATTATACAGCTAGAGAGACCAGCCTGTTATTATACACCTAGAGAGACCAGCCTTGTATAATACAGCTCGAGAGACGAGCCTGGTATTATACAGCTAGAGAGACCAGCCTGTTATTATACACCTAGAAAAACCAGCCTTGTATAATACAGCTCGAGAGACCAGCCTGGTATAATACAGCGAGAGAGAACAGCCTGGTATTACATAGCTAGAGAGACAAGAATGTTATAATACAGGTAGAAAGACCAGCCTTGTATAATATAGCTCAAGAGACCAGCCTGGTATAATACAGCTAGAGAGACCAGCCTGGTATAACACAGCTAGAGATACCAGCCTTGTATAATACAATTAAAGAGACCAGCCTGGTATTATACAGCTAGTTAGACCAGCCTGGTATAATACAGCTAGAGAGACGAGCCTGGTATAATACACCTAGAGATGCCAGCCTGGTATAACACAGCTAGATAGACCAACCTTGTATAATACACCTGGAGAGACCAGCCTGGTATAAAACAGCTAGAGAGGACAGCCTGGTATAATACAGCTAGAGAGACCAGCCTGGTATGATACAGCTAGAGAGACCAGCCTGGTATAATAGAGCTAGAGATGCCAGCCTGGTATAACACAGCTAGAGAAAAACAGCCTTGTATAATACAACTAGAGAGACCAGCCTGGTATAATACAGCGAGAGAGACCAGCCTGGTATGAAACAGCTAGAGAGACCAGCCTGGTATAATACAGGTAGAAAGACCAGCCTTGTATTACATAGCTAGAGAGACCAGAATGTTATAATACAGTTAGAAAGACCTGCCTTGTATAATACAGCTCGAGAGACCAGCCTGGTATAATACAGCTAGAGAGACCAGCCTGGTATAACACAGCTAGAGAAACCAGCCTTGTATAATACAATTAAAGAGACCAGCCTGGTATTATACAGCTAGTTAGACCAGCCTGGTATAATACAGCTAGAGAGACAAGCCTGGTATAATACAGCTAGAGATGCCAGCCTGGTATTATACACTTAGAGAGACCAGCCTTGTATAATACAGCTCGAGAGACCAGCCTGGTATAATACAGCTAGAGAGGCCAGCCTGGTATAATACAGCTAGATAGACCAGCCTGGTATAATACAGCTAGAGAGACCAGCCTGGTATAATACAGCTAGAGAGACCATCCTGGTATTACATAGCTAGAGAGACCAGCCTGTTATAATACAGCTAGAGAGACCAGCCTTGTATAATCAAGCCAGACCAGCATGGTATAATACAGCTGGAGAGGCTAGCCTTTTATAATACAGCTAGAGAGACCAGCCTGGTATAATACAGCTAAAGATGCCAGCCTGGTATAATACAGCTAGAGAGACCAGCCTTGTATTATACAGCTAGAGAGACCAGCCTGGTATAATATATATTGAGAGAACAGCCTGTTATAATACAGCTAGACCAGCCTTGTAGAATAGAGCTAGAGAGGCCAGCCTGGTATAATACACCTGGAGAGACCAGCCTGGTATAATACAGCTGGAGAGGCCAGCCTGGTATAATACAGCTAGAGAGACCAGCTTGGTATAATACAACGAGATAGACCAGCCTGGTATAATATAGCTAGTCCAGCATGTTATAATACAGCTAGAGAGATCAGCCTGGTATAATACAGCTATAGAGAGTCCATCCTGGTATTATACAGCTAGAGAGACCAGCCTGTTATAATACAGCTAGAGAGACCAGCATGGTATAATACAGCTAGAGAGACCAGCCTGGTATAAAACAGCTAGAGAGACCAACCTGGTAAATATAGCTAGTCCAGCATGTTATAATACAGAGAACAGCCTGGTAAAATACAGCTAGAGAGACCAGCCTGTTATAATACAGCTAGAGAGACCAGCCTTGTATAATATAGCTTGAGAGAACAGCCTGGTATAATATAGCTAGTCCAGCATGTTATAATACAGCTAGAGAGACCAGCCTTGTATAATATAGCTTGAGAGAACAGCCTGGTATAAATTAGCTAGTCCAGCATGTTATAATACAGCTAGCAAGACGAGCCTGCTATAATACAGCTAGAGAGACCAGCCTGGTATAAAACAGCTAGAGAGACCAGCCTGGTATAATATACCTAGTCCAGCATGTTATAATACAGCTAGCGAGACCAGCCTGGTAAAATACAGCTAGAGAGACCAGCGTGTTATAATACAGCTAGACCAGCATGGTGTAATACATCTGGAGAGGCCAGCCTGGTATAATACAGCTAGAGAGACCAGCCTGGTATAATACAGCTAAAGATAACAGCCTGGTATAATACAGCTAGAGAGACCAGCCTGGTATAAAACAGCTAGAGAGACCAGCCTGGTATAATATACCTAGTCCAGCATGTTATAATACAGCTAGCGAGACCAGCCAGGTATAATACAGCTAGAGAGACAGGTCTGGAATAATACAGCTAGAGATACAGGTCTTGTATAATACAGCTAGAGAGATCAGCCTGGTATATCACAGCTACCCAGCCTGGTATAATACAGCTAGAGAGACCAGCCTGGTATAATACAGCTAAAGATAACTGCCTGGTATAATACAGCTAGAGAGACCAGCCTTGTATAATACAACTAGAGAGACCAGCCTGGTATAATACAGCTAGATAGACCAACCTGGTATAATACACCTGGAGAGACCAGCCTGGTATAATACAGCTAGAGAGGCCAGCCTGGTATAATACAGCTAGATAGACCAGCCTGGTATTATACAGCTAGAGAGACCAGCCTGGTATAATACAGCTAGAGAGACCAGCCTGGTATAAAACAGCTAGAGAGACCAGCCTGGTATAATATAGCTAGTCCAGCATGTTATAATACAGCTAGCGAGACCAGCCAGGTATAATACAGCTAGAGAGACAGGTCTGGAATAATACAGCTAGAGAGACAGGTCTTGTATAATACAGCTAGAGAGATCAGCCTGGTATATCACAGCTACCCAGCCTGGTATAATACAGCTGGAGAGACCAGCCTGATATAATACAATTGGAGAGACCAGCCTGGTATAATACAGCTAGAGAGACCAGCCTGGTATAATACAGCTAGAGAGGCCAGCCTGGTATAATACAGCAGGAGAGACCAGCCTTGTGTAATACAACTAGAGAGACCAGCCTGGTATAATACAGCTAGAGAGACCAGCCTGGTATAATACAGCTAGAGAGGCCAGCCTGGTATAATACAGCAGGAGAGACCAGCCTTGTATAATACAACTAGAGAGACCAGCCTGGTATAATACAGCTGCAGAGACCATCCTTGTATAATACAGCTAGAGAGACCAGCCTGGTATAATACAGCTAGAGAAACCAGCCTGGTATAATACAGCGAGAGAGGCCAGCCTGCTATGATATAGCTAGTCCAGCACGTTATAATACAGCGAGAGAGACCAGCCTGGTATAATACAGCTCGAGAGACCAGCCTGGTATAATACAGCTAGAGAGACCAGCCTTGTATAATATAGCTTGAGAGAACAGCCTGTTATAATAAAGCTAGAACAGCCTGGTATAATACAGCTAGAGAGGCCATCCTGTTATAATACAGCTAGAGAGACCAGCCTGGTATAATACAGCTCAAGAGAGCAGCCTGGTATACAGCTAGAGAGACCAGCCTTGTATAATATAGCTTGAGAGAACAGCCTGTTATAATAAAGCTAGACCAGCCTGTTATTATACACCTAGAGAGACCAGCCTTGTATAATACAGCTCGAGAGACCAGCCTGGTATAATACAGCTGGATAGACCAACCTTGTATAATACACCTGGAGAGACCAGCCTGGTATAATACAGCTAGAGAGGACAGCCTGGTATAATACAGCTAGAGAGACCAGCCTGGTATAATACAGCTAGAGAGACCAGCCTGGTATAATAGAGCTAGAGATGCCAGCCTGGTATAACACAAATAGAGAAACCAGCCTTGTATAATACAACTAGAGAGACCAGTCTGGTATAATACAGCGAGAGAGACCAGCCTGGTTTGAAATAGCTAGAGAGAACAGCCTGTTATAATACAGGTAGAAAGACCAGCCTTGTATAATACAGCTCGAGAGACCAGCCTGGTATAATACATCTAGAGAGACCAGCGTGGTATAATACACCTAGAGAGACCAACAGGGTATAAAACAGCTAGAGAGACCAGCCTGGTATAATATTGCTAGTCCAGCATGTTATAAAACAGCTAGCGAGACCAGCCTGGTATAATACAGCTAGAGATACCAGCCTGGTATTATACAGCTATAGAGGACATCCTGGTATAATAAAGCTAGAGAGACCAGCCTGGTATAATACAGCTAGAGAGACCAGCCTGGTATAATAGAGCTAGAGATGCCAGCCTGGTATAATACAGCTAGAGAGGCAGGTCTGGTATAATACAGCTAGAGAGGCCAGCCTGGTATAATACAGCAGGAGAGACAAGCCTTGTATAATACAACTAGAGAGACCAGCCTGGTATAATACAGCTGCAGAGACCAGCCTTGTATAATACAACTAGAGAGACCAGCCTGGTATAATACAGCTAGAGAGACCAGCCTGGTATGATATAGCTAGTCCAGCACGTTATAATACAGTTAGAGAGACCAGCCTGTTATAATACAGCTCGAGAGACCAGCCTGGTATAATACAACTAGAGAGACCAGCCTGGTATAATACAGCTGCAGAGACCAGCCTTGTATAATACAACTAGAGAGACCAGCCTGGTATAATACAGCTAGAGAGACCAGCCTGGTATGATATAGCTAGTCCAGCACGTTATAATACAGCGAGAGAGACCAGCCTGTTATAATACAGCTCGAGAGACCAGCCTGGTATAATACATCTAGAGAGACCAGCCTTGTATAATATAGCTTGAGAGAACAGCCTGTTATAATAAAGCTAGACCAGCCTGGTATAATACAGCTAGAGAGGCCAGCCTGTTATAATACAGCAAGAGAGACCAGCCTGGTATAATACAGCTCAGCAGAGCAGCCTGGTAAACAGCTAGAGAGACCAGCCTTGTATAATATAACTTGAGAGAACAGCCTGTTAGAATACAGCTAGAGAGGCCAGCCTGGTATAATACAGCTAAGAGAGACCAGCCTGATATAATACAGCTAGAGAGACCAGCCTGGTATAATACAACTAAAGAGACAGGTCTGGTATAATACAGCTAGAGAGACAGGTCTGGTATAATACAGCTAGAGAGACAGGTCTGGTATAATACAGCTAGAGAGGCCAGCATGGAATAATACAGCAGGAGAGACCAGCCTTGTATAATATAGCTTGAGAGACCAGCCTGGTATAATAAAACTGGATAGACCAGCCTGGTATAATACAGCTAGAGAGACCAGCCTGGTATAGTAAAACTGGATAGACCAGCCTGGTATAATACAGCTGGAGAGACCAGCCTGGTATAATAAAACTGGAGAGACCAGCCTTGTATAATACAAATAGAGAGACCTGCCTGGTATAATACAGCTAGAGAGACCAGCCTGGTATAATACAGCTAGAGAGACCAGCCTGGTATAAAACAGCTAGAGAGACCAGCCTGGTATAATACAGCTAACGAGACCAGCCTGGTGTTATACAGCTTGAGAGACCAGCCTTGTATAATACAGCTCGAGAGACCAGCCTGGTATAATATAGCTTGAGAGAACAGCCTTTTATAATACAGCTAGACCAGCCTGGTAGAATACAGCTAGAGAGGCCACCCTGGTATAATACAACTGGAGAGACCATTCTGGTATAATAAAACTGGAGAGACCAGCCTGGTATAATACAGCTAGAGAGACATGTCTGGTATAATACAGCCAGACCAGCATGGTATAATACAGCTGGAGAGACCAGCCTGATATAATACAACTGGAGAGACCAGCCTGGTATAATACAGCTAGAGAGGCCAGCCTGGTATAATACAACTAGAGAGACCAGCTTGGTATTATACAGCTAGAGAGACATGATTGTTATAATACAGCTAGAGAGACCAGCCTGGAATAATACAGCTAGAGAGACCAGCCTGATATAATACAACTGGAGAGACCAGCCTGGTATAATACAGCTAGAGAGGCCAGCCTGGTATAATACAGCTAGAGAGACCAGCCTGGTATAATACAGCTAGAGAGACCAGCCTGGTGTTATACAGCTAGAGAGACCAGCCTGTTATAATACAGCTAGAGAGACCAGCCTTGTATAATACAGCTCGAGAGACCAGCCTGGTATAATATAGCTTGAGAGAACAGCCTGTTATAATACAGCTAGACCAGCCTGGTAGAATACAGCTAGAGAGGCCAGGCTGGTATATTTCAACAAAAGAGACCAGCCTCGTATAATGCAGCCAGACCAGCATGGTATAATACAACTGGAGAGACCAGCCTGGTATAATACAACTGGAGAGACCATTCTGGTATAATAAAACTGGAGAGACCAGCCTGGTATAATACAGCTAGAGAGGACAGCCTGGTATAATCCAGCCAGACGAGCATGGTATAATACAGATGGAAAGTCCAGCCTGATATAATACAGCTGGAGAGACCAGCCTGGTATAATAAAACTGGAGAGACCAGCCTGGTATAAATCAGCTAGAGAGACCAGCCTGGTATAATACAGCGAGCGAGACCAGCCTGGTATAATCCAGCCAGACGAGCATGGTATAATACAGATGGAAAGTCCAGCCTGATATAATACAGCTGGAGAGACCAGCCTGGTATAATAAAACTGGAGAGACCAGCCTGGTATAATACAGCTAGAGAGGACAGCCTGGTATAATACAGCTGGAGAGACCAGCCTGGTATAATACAACTGGAGATACCAGCCTGGTATAATAGAGCGAGAGAGACCAGCCTGGTATAAAACAGCTAGAGAGACCAGCCTGCTATAATAAACTGGAGAGACCAGCCTGGTATAATACAGATAGAGAGGCCAGCCTGGTATAATACAGCTGGAGAGACCAGCCTGTTATAGTACAGCTAGAAAGACCAGCCTTGTATAATACAGCTCGAGAGACCAGCCTGGCATAATAGAGCGAGCGAGACCAGCCTGGTATAATCCAGCCAGACCAGCATGGTATAATAGAGATGGAGAGACCAGCTTGGTATAATACAGCTAGAGAGGCCAGCCTGGTATAATACAACTGGAGAGACCAGCCTGGTATAATACAGCTGGAGAGACCAGCCTGTTATAGTACAGCTAGAAAGACCAGCCTTGTATAATACAGCTCGAGAGACCAGCCTGGCATAATAGAGCGAGCGAGACCAGCCTGGTATAATCCAGCCAGACCAGCCTGCTATAATAAACTGGAGAGACCAGCCTGGTATAATACAGCTAGAGAGGCCAGCCTGGTATAATACAACTGGAGAGACCAGCCTGGTATAATACAGCTAGAAAGACCAGCCTGGTATAATACAGCTAGAGAGACCAGCCTTGTATAATACAGCTCGAGAGACCATCCTGGTATTGTACAGCTAGAGAGACCATCCTGGTATCATACAGCTAGAGAGACCAGCCTGGTATAATACAGATAGTCCAGCATGTTATAAAACAGATAGAGAGACCAGCCTGGTATAAGACAGCTAGAGAGACCAGCCTGGTATAATCCAGCCAGACCAGCATGTTATAAAACAGCTAGTGAGACCAGCCTCGTATAAAACAGATAGACCAGCCTGGTATAATACAGCAAGAGAGACCAGCCTGGCATAATACAGCTAGAGTGACCGGCCTGTTATAATACAGCTAGAGAGACCAGCCAGGTATAAGACAGCTAGAGAGACCAGCTTGGTATAATCCAGCCAGACCAACCTGGTATAATGCAGCTAGAGAGACCAGACTGTTATAATGCAACTAGCGAGACCAGCCTGGTATAATACAGCTAGAGAGATCAGCCTAGTATAATACAGCTACCAAGCCTGGTATAATTCAGCTAGAGAGACCAGCCTGGTATAATACTGCTAGAGAGACCAGCCTGGTATACTACAACTAGAGAGACCAGCCTGGTATAATACAGCTAAAGAGACCAGCCTGGTATAATCCAGCTAGACCAGCATGTTATAATACAGCTAGAGATACCAGCCTGATATAATACAGCTAGAGAGACCAGCCTGGTATAATATAGCTAGAGAGACCAGCCTGTTATAATACAGCTAGAGATACCAGCCTGGTATAATACAGCTAGAGAGACCAGCCTGTTATAATGCAGCTAGAGAGACCAGCCTGGTATAATACAGCTAGAGAGAACAGCCTGGTATAATACAGCTAGAGAGACCAGCCTTGTATAATACAACTAGAGAGATCAGCCTGGTATAATCCAGCCAGACCACCATGGTATAATACAGCTAGAGAGACCAGTCTGGTAAAATACAGCTAGAGAGACCAGCCTGGTATAATAAAGCTAGAGAGACCAGACTGTTATAATACAACTAGAGAGAACAGCCTGGTATAATCCAGCCAGACCACCATGGTATAATACAGCTAGAGAGACCAGTCTGGTAAAATACAGCTAGAGAGACCAGCCTGGTATAATAAAGCTAGAGAGATCAGCCTGGTATAAAACAACTAGTGAGACCAGCCTGGTATGATAGAGCTAGTGAGACCATGCTGGTATAAGACAGCTAGAGAGACCAGCCTGGTATAATACAGCTCAAGACAACAGCCTGGAATTAAACAGCTAGAGACACCAGCCTGGTATACTACAGCTAGAGAAAAAAGCCTGGTATAATACAGCTAGAGAGACCAGACTGTTATAATGCAACTAGAGAGACCAGCCTGGTATAATACAGCTAGAGAGATCAGCCTGGTATAATTCAGCCAGAGAGACCAGCCTGGTATAATACTGCTAGAGAGACCAGCCTGGTATACTACAACTAGAGAGACCAGCCTGTTATAATACAACTAGAGATACCAGCCTGATATAATACAGCTAGAGAGACCAGCCTGGTATGATACAGCTAGAGAGACCAGCCTGTTATAATACAGCTAGAGAGACCAGCCTGGTATAATACAGCTAGAGATACCAGCCTGTTATAATACAGCTAGAGAGACCAGCCTGGTATAATACAGCTAGAGAGAACAGCCTGTTATAATAAAGCTAGAGAGACCAGCCTGGTATAATACAACTAGTGAGACCAGCCTGGTATGATAGAGCTAGTGAGACCATACTGGTATAAAACAGCTAGAGAGACCAGCCTGGTATAATACAGCTCGAGACACCAGCCTGGAATTGAACAGCTAGAGACACCAGCCTGGTATAGAACAGCTAGAGAAAAAAGCCTGGTATAATACAACTGGAGAGACCAGCCTGGTATAATACAGCTAGAGAGACCAGACTGTTATAATGCAACTAGAGAGACCAGCCTGGTATAATACAGCTAGAGAGATCAGCCTGGTATAATTCAGCTAGAGAGACCAGCCTGGTATAATACTGCTAGAGATACCAGCCTGGTATAAAACAGCTAGAGAGACCAGTCTTGTATAATACAGCTGAAGAGACCAGCCTGGTATAATCCAGCCAGACCAGAATGGAATAATACAGATGGAGAGACCAGCCTTGTATAATACAGCTGAAGAGACCAGCGTGGTATAATCCAGCCAGACCAGAATGGTATAATACAGCTGCAGAGACCAGCCCGGTATAATACAACTGGAGAGACCAGCCTGGTATAAAACAGCTAGAGAGACCAGCCTGGTATACTACAGCTAGAGAGACCAGCCTGGTATAATACAGCTAGAGAGAGCATCCTTGTATAAAACAGCTAGAGAGACCAGCATTGTATAATACAACTGGAGAGACCAGCCTGGTATTATACAGCTAGACCAGCCTGGTAGAATACAGCTAGACCAGCTTGGTACAATACAGCTAGAGAGACCAGCCTGGTATTGTACATCTAGAGAGACCAGCCTGGTATCATACAGCTAGAGAGACAAGCCTGTTATAATACACCTAGAGAGACCAGCCTGGTATAATACAGATAGTCCAGCATGTTATAAAACAGATAGAGAGACCAGCCTGGTATAATACAGCTAGAGAGACCAGCCTGGCATAATACATATAGAGAGACCGGCCTTTTATAATACAGCTAGAGAGACCAGCCTGGTATAAGACAGCTAGAGAGACCAGGCTGGTATAATCCAGCCAGACCAGCATGTTATAAAACAGCTAGTGAGATCAGCCTCGTATAAAACAGATAGAGAGGCCAGTCTTGTATAATACAGCTGAAGAGACCAGCCTCGTATAAAAAAGCTAGTGAGACCAGCCTCGTATAAAACAGATAGAGAGACCAGCCTGGTATAATACAGCAAGAGAGAACAGCCTGGCATAATACAGCTAGAGAGACCGGCCTGTTATAATGCAACTAGCGAGACCAGCTTGGTATAATACAGCTAGAGAGAACAGCCTAGTATAATACAGCTACCCAGACTGGTATAATTCAGCTAGAGAGACCAGCCTGGTATAATACTGCTATAGAGACCAGCCTGTTATACTACAACTAGAGAGACTAGCCTGTTATAATACAACTAGAGAGACCAGCCTGGTATAATACAGCTAGAGAGACCAGCCTGGTATAATCCAGCTAGACCAGCATGTTATAATACAGCTAGAGATACCAGCCTGATATAATACAGCTAGAGAGACCAGCCTGGTATAATAAAGCTAGAGAGACCAGCCTGTTATAATACAGCTAGAGAGACCAGACTGTTATAATGCAACTAGAGAGACCAGCCTGGTATAATACAGCTAGAGAGATCAGCCTGGTATAATTCAGCTAGAGAGACCAGCCTGGTATAATACTGCTAGAGAGACCAGCCTGGTATACTACAACTAGAGAGACCAGCCTGTTATAATACAACTAGAGATACCAGCCTGATATAATACAGCTAGAGAGACCAGCCTGGTATAATACAGCTAGAGAGACCAGCCTGTTATAATACAGCTAGAGAGACCAGCCTGGTACAATACAGCTAGAGATACCAGCCTGTTATAATACAGCTAGAGAGACCAGCCTGGTATAATACAGCCAGAGAGAACAGCATGGTATAATACAGCTAGAGAGACCAGCCTTGTATAATACAACTAGAGAGAACAGCCTGGTATAATCCAGCCAGACCACCATGGTATAATACAGCTAGAGAGACCAGTCTGGTAAAATACAGCTAGAGAGACCAGCCTGGTATAATAAAGCTAGAGAGACCAGCCTGGTATAATACCACTAGTGAGACCAGCCTGGTATGATAGAGCTAGTGAGACCATACTGGTATAAAACAGCTAGAGAGACCAGCCTGGTATAATACAGCTCGAGACACCAGCCTGGAATTAAACAGCTAGAGACACCAGCCTGGTATACTACAGCTAGAAAAAAGCCTGGTATAATACACACTAGAGAGAGACCAGCCTGGTATAATACAGCTAGAGAGACCAGAGCCTGGTATAATACAGATAGTCCAGCATGTTATAAAACAGATAGAGAGACCAGCCTGGTATAATACAGCTAGAGAGACCAGCCTGGCATAATACATATAGAGAGACCGGCCTTTTATAATACAGCTAGAGAGACCAGCCTGGTATAAGACAGCTAGAGAGACCAGGCTGGTATAATCCACAGACCAGCATGTTATAAAACAGCTAGTGAGATCAGCCTCGTATAAAACAGATAGAGAGACCAGGTATAATACAGCTGAAGAGACCAGCCTCGTATAAAAAAGCTAGTGAGACCAGCCTCGTATAAAACAGATAGAGAGACCAGCCTGGTATAATACAGCAAGAGAGAACAGCCTGGCATAATACAGCTAGAGAGACCGGCCTGTTATAATGCAAAGCGAGACCAGCTTGGTATAATACAGCTAGAGAGAACAGCCTAGTATAATACAGCTACCCAGACTGGTCTGGTAAAATACAGCTAGAGAGACCAGCCTGGTATAATAAAGCTAGAGAGACCAGCCTGGTATAATACCACTAGTGAGACCAGCCTGGTATGATAGAGCTAGTGAGACCATACTGGTATAAAACAGCTAGAGAGACCAGCCTGGTATAATACAGCTCGAGACACCAGCCTGGAATTAAACAGCTAGAGACACCAGCCTGGTATACTACAGCTAGAGAAAAAAGCCTGGTATAATACAACTACTGCTAGAGAGACCAGCCTGGTATACTACAACTAGAGAGACCAGCCTGTTATAATACAACTAGAGATACCAGCCTGATATAATACAGCTAGAGAGACCAGCCTGGTATAATACAGCTAGAGAGACCAGCCTGTTATAATACAGCTAGAGAGACCAGCCTGGTACAATACAGCTAGAGATACCAGCCTGTTATAATACAGCTAGAGAGACCAGCCTGGTATAATACAGCCAGAGAGAACAGCATGGTATAATACAGCTAGAGAGACCAGCCTTGTATAATACAACTAGAGAGAACAGCCTGGTATAATCCAGCCAGACCACCATGGTATAATACAGCTAGAGAGACCAGTCTGGTTATAATACAGCTAGAGAGACCAGCCTGGTATAATACAGCCAGAGAGAACAGCATGGTATAATACAGCTAGAGAGACCAGCCTTGTATAATACAACTAGAGAGAACAGCCTGGTATAATCCAGCCAGACCACCATGGTATAATACAGCTAGAGAGACCAGTCTGGTAAAATACAGCTAGAGAGACCAGCCTGGTATAATAAAGCTAGAGAGACCAGCCTGGTATAATACCACTAGTGAGACCAGCCTGGTATGATAGAGCTAGTGAGACCATACTGGTATAAAACAGCTAGAGAGACCAGCCTGGTATAATACAGCTCGAGACACCAGCCTGGAATTAAACAGCTAGAGACACCAGCCTGGTATACTACAGCTAGAGAAAAAAGCCTGGTATAATACAACTGGAGAGACCAGCCTGGTATAATACAGCTAGAGAGACCAGACTGTTATAATGCAACTAGAGAGACCAGCCTGGTATAATACAGCTAGAGAGATCAGCCTGGTATAATTCAGCTAGAGAGACCAGCCTGGTATAATACTGCTAGAGAGACCAGCCTGGTATACTACAACTAGAGAGACCAGCCTGTTATAATACAACTAGAGATACCAGCCTGATATAAAACAGCTAGAGAGACCAGCCTGGTATAATACAGCTAGAGAGACCAGCCTGTTATAATACAGCTAGAGAGACCAGCCTGGTATAATACAGCTAGCGATACCAGCCTGTTATAATACAGCTAGAGAGACCAGCCTGGTATAATACAACTAGAGAGAACAGCCTTGTATAATACAACTAGAGAGAACAGCCTGGTATTATACAGCTAGAGAGATCAGCCTGATATAATACAGCTAGAGAGACCAGCTTGGTATAATACAGCTAGAGAGACCAGCCTGGTATAATACAGCTAGAGAGACCAGCTTGGTATAATACAGCTAGAGAGACCAGCCTGGTATTATACAGCTTGAGAGACCTGCCTGGTATAAAAAAGCTGGAGAGACAAGCCTGGTATAATAAAGATTGAGAGACCAGCCTTGTATAATACAGCTTGAGAGACCAGCCTGGAATAATACAGCTAGAGAGACCAGCCTGGTATAATATAGCTTGAGAGAAGAGCCTGTCATAATACAGCTAGACCAGCCTGGTAGAATACAGCTAGACCAGACTGGTATAATAGAGCTAGTGAGACAAGCCTGGTATAATATGTCTCGAGAGCTTTGTATAATACAGCTAGAGTGACCAGCCTGGTATTATACAGCTAGAGAGACCAGCCTGGTATTAAACAGCTAGAGAGAACAGCCTGGTATAAAACAGCTAGTCCAGACTGTTATAATACAGCTACAGTGACCAGCCGGTTATAAAACAGCTAGAGAGACCAGTCTGGTATTATACAGCTAGAGAGCAGCCTGGTATAATACAGCTAGAGAGACCAGCTTGGTTTAATAGAGCTAGAGAGACCATCCTTGTATTATACAGCTAGAGAGACCAGCCTTGTATAATACAACTAGAGAGATCAGCCTGGTATAATCCAGCCAGACCACCATGGTATAATACAGCTAGAGAGACCAGTCTGGTAAAATACAGCTAGAGAGACCAGCCTGGTATAATAAAGCTAGAGAGACCAGCCTGGTATAATACAACTAGTGAGACCAGCCTGGTATGATAGAGCTAGTGAGACCATACTGGTATAAAACAGCTAGAGAGACCAGCCTGGTATAATACAGCTCGAGACACCAGCCTGGAATTAAACAGCTAGAGACACCAGCCTGGTATACTACAGCTTGAGAAAAAAGCCTGGTATAATACAACTGGAGAGACCAGCCTGGTATAATACAGCAAAAGAGACCAGACTGTTATAATTCAGCTAGAGAGACCAGCCTGGTATAATACTGCTAGAGAGACCAGCCTGGTATACTACAACTAGAGAGACCAGCCTGTTATAATACAACTAGAGATACCAGCCTGATATAATACAGCTAGAGAGACCAGCCTGGTATAATACAGCTAGAGAGACCAGCCTGTTATAATACAGCTAGAGAGACCAGCCTGGTACAATACAGCTAGAGATACCAGCCTGTTATAATACAGCTAGAGAGACCAGCCTGGTATAATACAGCCAGAGAGAACAGCATGGTATAATACAGCTAGAGAGACCAGCCTTGTATAATACAACTAGAGAGAACAGCCTGGTATAATCCAGCCAGACCACCATGGTATAATACAGCTAGAGAGACCAGTCTGGTAAAATACAGCTAGAGAGACCAGCCTGGTATAATAAAGCTAGAGAGACCAGCCTGGTATAATACTACTAGTGAGACCAGCCTGGTATGATAGAGCTAGTGAGACCATACTGGTATAAAACAGCTAGAGAGACCAGCCTGGTATAATACAGCTCGAGACACCAGCCTGGAATTAAACAGCTAGAGAGACCAGCCTGGTATAATACAGCTCGAGACACCAGCCTGGAATTAAACAGCTAGAGACACCAGGCTGGTATACTACAGCTAGAGAAAAAAGCCTGGTATAATACAACTGGAGAGACCAGACTGGTATAATACAGCTAGAGAGACCAGACTGTTATAATGCAACTAGAGAGACCATTCTGGTATAATACAGCTAGAGAGATCAGCCTGGTATAATTCAGCTAGAGAGACCAGCCTGGTATAATACTGCTAGAGAGACCAGCCTGGTATACTACAACTAGAGAGACCAGCCTGTTATAATACAACTAGAGATACCAGCCTGATATAATACAGCTAGAGAGACCAGCCTGGTATAATACAGCTAGAGAGACCAGCCTGGTATAATACAGCTAGCGATACCAGCCTGTTATAATACAGCTAGAGAGACCAGCCTGGTATAATACAACTAGAGAGAACAGCCTTGTATAATACAGCTAGAGAGAACAGCCTGGTATAATCCAGCCAGACCACCATGGTATAATACAGCTAGAGAGACCAGTCTGGTAAAATACAGCTAGAGAGATCATACTGGTATAAAACAGCTAGAGAGACCAGCCTGGTATAATACAGCTTGAGACACCAGCCTGGAATTTAACAGCTAGAGACACCAGCCTGATATACTACAGCTAGAGGAAAAAAGCCTGGTATAATACAACTGGAGAGACCAGCCTGGTATTATACAGCTAGAGAGATCAGCCTGATATAATACAGCTAGAGAGACCAGCTTGGTATAATATAGCTAGAGAGACCAGCCTGGTATTATACAGCTCGAGAGACCTGCTTGGTATAATACAGCTAGAGAGACCAGCCTGGTATTATACAGCTCGAGAGACCTGCCTGGTATAAAAAAGCTGGAGAGACAAGCCTGGTATAATAAAGATTGAGAGACCAGCCTTGTATAATACAGCTTGAGAGACCAGCCTGGAATAATACAGCTAGAGAGACCAGCCTGGTATAATATAGCTTGAGAGAAGAGCCTGTCATAATACAGCTAGACCAGCCTGGTAGAATACAGCTAGACCAGACTGGTATAATAGAGCTAGTGAGACAAGCCTGGTATAATATGTCTCGAGAGCTTTGTATAATTCAGCTAGAGTGACCAGCCTGGTATTATACAGCTAGAGAGACCAGCCTGGTATTAAACAGCTAGAGAGAACAGCCTGGTATAAAACAGCTAGTCCAGCCTGTTATAATACAGCTACAGTGACCAGCCGGTTATAAAACAGCTAGAGAGACCAGTCTGGTATTATACAGCTAGAGAGCAGCCTGGTATAATACAGCTAGAGAGACCAGCTTGGTTTAATAGAGCTAGAGAGACCATCCTTGTATTATACAGCTAGAGAGACCAGCCTTGTATAATACAACTAGAGAGATCAGCCTGGTATAATCCAGCCAGACCACCATGGTATAATACAGCTAGAGAGACCAGTCTGGTAAAATACAGCTAGATAGACCAGCCTGGTATAATAAAGCTAGAGAGACCAGCCTGGTATAATACAACTAGTGAGACCAGCCTGGTATGATAGAGCTAGTGAGACCATACTGGTATAAAACAGCTAGAGAGACCAGCCTGGTATAATACAGCTCGAGACACCAGCCTGGAATTAAACAGCTAGAGACACCAGCCTGGTATACTACAGCTAGAGAAAAAAGCCTGGTATAATACAACTGGAGAGACCAGCCTGGTATAATACAGCTAGAGAGACCAGACTGTTATAATGCAACTAGAGAGACCAGCCTGGTATAATACAGCTAGAGAGATCAGCCTGGTATAATTCAGCTAGAGAGACCAGCCTGGTATAATACTGCTAGAGAGACCAGCCTGGTATACTACAACTAGAGAGACCAGCCTGTTATAATACAACTAGAGATACCAGCCTGATATAATACAGCTAGAGAGACCAGCCTGGTATAATACAGCTAGAGAGACCAGCCTGTTATAATACAGCTAGAGAGACCAGCCTGGTACAATACAGCTAGAGATACCAGCCTGTTATAATACAGCTAGAGAGACCAGCCTGGTATAATACAGCCAGAGAGAACAGCATGGTATAATACAGCTAGAGAGACCAGCCTTGTATAAGACAACTAGAGAGAACAGCCTGGTATAATCCAGCCAGACCACCATGGTATAATACAGCTAGAGAGACCAGTCTGGTAAAATACAGCTAGAGAGACCAGCCTGGTATAATAAAGCTAGAGAGACCAGCCTGGTATAATACTACTAGTGAGACCAGCCTGGTATGATAGAGCTAGTGAGACCATACTGGTATAAAACAGCTAGAGAGACCAGCCTGGTATAATACAGCTCGAGACACCAGCCTGGAATTAAACAGCTAGAGAGACCAGCCTGGTATAATACAGCTCGAGACACCAGCCTGGAATTAAACAGCTAGAGACACCAGCCTGGTATACTACAGCTAGAGAAAAAAGCCTGGTATAATACAACTGGAGAGACCAGACTGGTATAATACAGCTAGAGAGACCAGACTGTTATAATGCAACTAGAGAGACCATTCTGGTATAATACAGCTAGAGAGATCAGCCTGGTATAATTCAGCTAGAGAGACCAGCCTGGTATAATACTGCTAGAGAGACCAGCCTGGTATACTACAACTAGAGAGACCAGCCTGTTATAATACAACTAGAGATACCAGCCTGATATAATACAGCTAGAGAGACCAGCCTGGTATAATACAGCTAGAGAGACCAGCCTGTTATAATACAGCTAGAGAGACCAGCCTGGTATAATACAGCTAGCGATACCAGCCTGTTATAATACAGCTAGAGAGACCAGCCTGGTATAATACAACTAGAGAGAACAGCCTTGTATAATACAGCTAGAGAGAACAGCCTGGTATAATCCAGCCAGACCACCATGGTATAATACAGCTAGAGAGACCAGTCTGGTAAAATACAGCTAGAGAGATCATACTGGTATAAAACAGCTAGAGAGACCAGCCTGGTATAATACAGCTCGAGACACCAGCCTGGAATTTAACAGCTAGAGACACCAGCCTGATATACTACAGCTAGAGGAAAAAAGCCTGGTATAATACAACTGGAGAGACCAGCCTGGTATTATACAGCTAGAGAGATCAGCCTGATATAATACAGCTAGAGAGACCAGCTTGGTATAATATAGCTAGAGAGACCAGCCTGGTAAAATACAGCTAGAGAGACCAGCTTGGTATAATACAGCTAGAGAGACCAGCCTGGTATTATACAGCTCGAGAGACCTGCCTGGTATAAAAAAGCTGGAGAGACAAGCCTGGTATAATAAAGCTTGAGAGACCAGCCTTGTATAATACAGCTTGAGAGACCAGCCTGGAATAATACAGCTAGAGAGACCAGCCTGGTATAATATAGCTTGAGAGAAGAGCCTGTCATAATACAGCTAGACCAGCCTGGTAGAATACAGCTAGACCAGACTGGTATAATACAGCTAGAGAGATTAGCCTGGTATAATACATCTACACCAGCAAGGTATAACAGAGCTAGAGAGACCAGCCTGGTATAAAACAGCGAGAGAGACCAGTCTGGTATACTACAGCTGGAGAGACCAGCCTGGTATAAGACAGCTGGAGAGACCTGCCTGGTATAATAAAGCTTGAGAGACCAGCCTGGTATAATACAGCTAGAGAGACCAGCCTGTTATAATACAGCTAGAGAGACCAACCTAGTATAATACAGCTAGAGAGATCAGCCTGGTATTATACAGCTAGACCAGCCTGGTATAATACAGCTAGAGAGACCAGCCTGGTATAATACAGCTGGAGTTACCAGCCTGGTATAAAACTGCTGGAGAGACCAGCCTGGTATAATAAAGCTCAAGATACCAGCCTGGTATTAAACAGCTAGAGAGAAAAGCCTAGTATAAAACAGCTAGTCCAGCCTGTTATAATACAGCTACAGAGACCAGCCTGTTATAAAACAGCTAGAGAGACCAGTCTGGTATTATACAGCTAGAGAGCAGCCTGGTATAATACAGCTAGAGAGACCAGCCTTGTATAATACAGCTAGAGAGACCAGCCTGGTATTATACAGCTAGAGAGACCAGCCTGGTATTAAACAGCTAGAGAGAACAGCCTGGTATAAAACAGCTAGTCCAGCCTGTTATAATACAGCTACAGTGACCAGCCGGTTATAAAACAGTTAGAGAGACCAGTCTGGTATTATACAGCTAGAGAGCAGCCTGGTATAATACAGCTAGAGAGACCAACTTGGTTTAATAGAGCTAGAGAGACCATCCTTGTATTATACAGCTAGAGAGACAAGCCTTGTAAAATACTGCTAGAGAGACCAGCCTTGTATAATACAGCTAGAGAGACCAGCCTGGTATTATTCAGCTAGAGAGAACAGCCTTGTATAATACAGCTAGAGAGACCAGCCTGGTATTATACATCTAGAGAGAACAGCCTTGTATAATACAGCTAGAGAGACCAGCCTGATATTAAACAGCTAGAGAGCACCCTGGTATAATACAGCTAGAGAGACCAGCTTGGTTTAATAGAGCTAGAGAAACCAGCCTTGTATTATACAGCTAGAGAGAACAGCCTTGTATAATACAGCTAGAGAGACCAGCCTGGTATTAAACAGCTAGAGAGAACAGCCTGGTATAAAACAGCCAGTCCAGCCTGTTATAATACAGCTACAGAGACCAGCATGTTATAACACAGCTGGAGAGACCAGTCTGGTATTATACAGCTAGAGAGCAGCCTGGTATTAAACAGCTAGAGAGAACAGCCTGGTATAAAACAGCTAGTCCAGCCTGTTATAATACAGCTACAGTGACCAGCCGGTTATAAAACAGCTAGAGAGACCAGTCTGGTATTATACAGCTAGAGAGCAGCCTGGTATAATACAGCTAGAGAGACCAGCTTGGTTTAGTAGAGCTAGAGAGACCATCCTTGTATTATACAGCTAGAGAGACCAGCCTTGTATAATACTGCTAGAGAGACCAGCCTTGTATAATATAGCTAGAGAGACCAGCCTGGTATTATACAGCTAGAGAGAACAGCCTTGTATAATACAGCTAGAGAGACCAGCCTGGTAATAAACAGCTAGAGAGACCAGCCTGGTATAATACAGCCAGACCAGCCTGGTATAATACAGCTAGGGAGACCAGACTTGTATAATACAGCTAGAGAGACCAGCCTGGTATTATACAGCTAGAGAGAACAGCCTTGTATAATACAGCTAGAGAGACCAGCCTGGTTTAATACCGCTAGAGAGACCAGCCTGGTATAATACAACTGGAGAGACCAGCCTGCTATAATACAGCTAGAGAGACCAGCTTGGTTTAATACAGCTAGAGAGACCAGCCTCCTGGTATAATACAGCTAGAGAGACCAGCCTGGTATAATACAGCCAGACCAGCCTGGTATAATACAGCTAGGGAGACCAGCCTTTTATAATACAGCTAGAGAGACCAGCCTCCTGGTATAATACAGCTAGAGAGACCATCCTGGTAGAATACAGCTAGGCCAGCCTGGTATAATACAGCTAGATAGACCAGCCTTGTATAATACAGCTAGAGAGACCAGCCATCTGGTATAATACAGCTAGAGAGACCAGCCTCCTTGTATAATACAGCTAGAGAGACCAGCCTGGTATAATACAGCCAGACCAGCCTGGTATAATACAGCTAGAGAGACCAGCCTCCTGGTATAATACAGCTAGAGAGACCATCCTGGTAGAATACAGCTAGTCCAGCCTAGTATAATACAACTTGAGAGAACAGCCTGGTATAATGCAACTAGAGAGACCAGCCTGGTACTATACAGTTGGAGAGAACAGCCTTGTATAATACAGCTAGAGAGACCAGCTTGGTTTAATACAGCTAGAGAGACCAGCCTGGTATAATACAGCCAGACCAGCCTGGTATAATACAGCTAGAGAGACCAGCCAGTTATAATACAGCTAGAGAGACCAACCTGTTATAAAACAGCTAGAGAGACCAGCCTGGTATAATACAGCTAGAGAGACCAGCCTGGTATAATACAGATAGTCAGACCAGCCTGGTATAATACAGCAAGAGAGACCAGCCTGGTATCATAAAGCTAGAGAGACCAGCCTTGTTTAATACAGATAGAGAGTCCAGCCTGGTATTATACAGCTAGAGAGACCAGTCTGGTATAATACAGCTAGAGAGACAAGCCTGGTTTAATACAGCTAGAGAGACCAGCCTGTTATAAAACAGCTAGAGAGACCAGCCTTGTATTATACAGGTACACCGAGAACAGCCTGGTATAATACAGCTAGATAGACCAGCCTTGTATAATACAGCTAGAGAGACCAGCCTCCTAGTATAATACAGCTAGAGAGACCATCCTTGTATAATACAGCTAGAGAGATAAGCATGGCAAAATACAACTAGAGAGACCAGCTTGGTGTAATACAGCTAGAGAGACCAGCCTGGAATAATACAGCCAGACCAGCCTTGTATAATACAGCTAGAGAGACCATCCTCCTGGTATAATACAGCTAGAGAGACCATCCTTGTATAATACAACTAGAGATACCAGCCTTGTATAAAATAGCTAGAGAGAAAAGCCTGATATTATACACCTAGAGAGAGCAGCCTTGTATAATATAGATAGAGAGACCAGCCTGGTATTAAACAGCTAGAGAGAACAGCCTGGTATAAAACAGCTAGTCCAGCCTGTTATAATACAGCTATAGTGACCAGTCGGTTATAAAACAGCTAGAGAGACCAGTCTGGTATTATACAGCTAGAGAGCTGCCTGGTATAATACAGCTAGAGAGACCAGCTTGGTTTAATAGAGCTAGAGAGACCAGCCTTGTATTATAAAGCTGGAGAGACCAGCCTTGTATAATACAGCTAGAGAGACCAGCCTTGTATAATAGAGCTAGAGAGACCAGACTGGTATTATACAGCTAGAGAGAACAGCCTTGTATAATACAGCTAGAGAGACCAGCTTGGTATTAAACAGCTAGAGAGACCAGCCTGGTATAATACAGCCAGACCAGCCTGGTATAATACAGCTAGGGAGACCAACCTTGTATAATACAGCTAGAGAGACCAGCCTCCTGGTATAATACAGCTAGAGAGACCATCCTTGTAGAATACAGCTAGTCCAGCCTGGTATAATACAGCTAGAGAGACCAGCCTTCTGGTATAATACAGCTAGAGAGACCAGCCTCCTTGTATAATACAGCTAGAGAGACCAGCCTAGAATTATACAGCCAGACCAGCCTGGTATAATAAAGCTAGGGAGACCAGCCTTGTATAATACAGCTAGAGAGACCAGTCTCCTGGTATAATACAGCTAGATAGACCATCCTGGTAGAATACAGCTAGTCCAGCCTGGTATAATACAGCTAGATAGACCAGCTTCCTAGTATAATACAACTCGAGAGAACAGCCTGGTATAATGCAACTAGAGAGACCAGCCTGGTATTATACAGCTAGAGAGAACAGCCTTGTATAATACAGCTAGAGAGACCAGCCTGGTTTAATACAGCTAGAGAGACCAGCCTGGTATAATACAGCTAGAGAGACCAGCCTGGTATAATACAACTGGAGAGACCAGCCTGCTATAATACAGCTAAGCCAGCACGGTACAATACAGATAGAGAGACCAGCCTGGTATAATACAGCCAGACCAGCCTGGTATAATACAGCTAGAGAGACCAGCCAGTTATAATACAGCTAGAGAGACCAGCCTGGTATAATACAGCAAGAGAGACCAGCCTGGTATCATACAGCAAGAGAGACCAGCCTGGTATCATACAGCTAGAGAGACCAGCCTTGTATAATACAGCTAGAGAGACCGGCCTTCTGATATAATACAGCTAGAGAGACCAGCCTCCTAGTATAAAACAGCTAGAGAGACCAGCCTGGTATAATACAGCCAGACCAGCCTTGTATAATACTGCTAGAGAGACCAGCCTCCTAGTACAATACAGCTAGAGAGACCAGCCTGGTATAATACAGCCAGACCAGCCTTGTATAATACAGCTAGAGAGACCATCCTGGTAGAATACAGCTAGTCCAGCCTAGTATAATACAACTCGAGAGAACAGCCTGGTATAATGCAACTAGAGAGACCAGCCTGGTATTATACAGCTAGAGAGAACAGCCTTGTATAATACAGCTAGAGAGACCAGCTTGGTTTAATACAGCTAGAGAGACCAGCCTGGTATAATACAGCCAGACCAGCCTGGTATAATACAGCTAGAGAGACCAGCCAGTTATAATACAGCTAGAGAGACCAACCTGTTATAAAACAGCTAGAGCGACCAGCCTGGTATAATACAGCTAGAGAGACCAGCCTGGTATAATACAGCTAGTCAGACCAGCCTGGTATAATACAGCAAGAGAGACCAGCCTGGTATCATAAAGCTAGAGAGACCAGCCTTGTTTAATACAGATAGAGAGTCCAGCCTGGTATTATACAGCTAGAGAGACCAGTCTGGTATAATACAGCTAGAGAGACCAGCCTGGTTTAATACAGCTAGAGAGACCAGCCTGTTATAAAACAGCTAGAGAGACCAGCCTTGTATTATACAGGTACACAGAGAACAGCCTGGTATAATAAAGCTAGATAGACCAGCCTTGTATAATACAGCTAGAGAGACCAGCCTCCTAGTATAATACAGCTAGAGAGACCATCCTTGTATAATACAGCTAGAGAGATAAGCATGGCAAAATACAGCTAGAGAGACCAGTCTGGTATTATACAGCTAGAGAGCTGCCTGGTATAATACAGCTAGAGAGACCAGCTTGGTTTAATAGAGCTAGAGAGACCAGCCTTGTATTATAAAGCTGGAGAGACCAGCCTTGTATAATACAGCTAGAGAGACCAGCCTTGTATAATAGAGCTAGAGAGACCAGACTGGTATTATACAGCTAGAGAGAACAGCCTTGTATAATACAGCTAGAGAGACCAGCTTGGTATTAAACAGCTAGAGAGACCAGCCTGGTATAATACAGCCAGACCAGCCTGGTATAATACAGCTAGGGAGACCAACCTTGTATAATACAGCTAGAGAGACCAGCCTCCTGGTATAATACAGCTAGAGAGACCATCCTTGTAGAATACAGCTAGTCCGGCCTGGTATAATACAGCTAGAGAGACCAGCCTTCTGGTATAATACAGCTAGAGAGACCAGCCTCCTTGTATAATACAGCTAGAGAGACCAGCCTAGAATTATACAGCCAGACCAGCCTGGTATAATAAAGCTAGGGAGACCAGCCTTGTATAATACAGCTAGAGAGACCAGTCTCCTGGTATAATACAGCTAGATAGACCATCCTGGTAGAATACAGCTAGTCCAGCCTGGTATAATACAGCTAGATAGACCAGCTTCCTAGTATAATACAACTCGAGAGAACAGCCTGGTATAATGCAACTAGAGAGACCAGCCTGGTATTATACAGCTAGAGAGAACAGCCTTGTATAATACAGCTAGAGAGACCAGCCTGGTTTAATACAGCTAGAGAGACCAGCCTGGTATAATACAGCTAGAGAGACCAGCCTGGTATAATACAACTGGAGAGACCAGCCTGCTATAATACAGCTAAGCCAGCACGGTACAATACAGATAGAGAGACCAGCCTGGTATAATACAGCCAGACCAGCCTGGTATAATACAGCTAGAGAGACCAGCCAGTTATAATACAGCTAGAGAGACCAGCCTGGTATAATACAGCAAGAGAGACCAGCCTGGTATCATACAGCAAGAGAGACCAGCCTGGTATCATACAGCTAGAGAGACCAGCCTTGTATAATACAGCTAGAGAGACCGGCCTTCTGATATAATACAGCTAGAGAGACCAGCCTCCTAGTATAAAACAGCTAGAGAGACCAGCCTGGTATAATACAGCCAGACCAGCCTTGTATAATACTGCTAGAGAGACCAGCCTCCTAGTACAATACAGCTAGAGAGACCAGCCTGGTATAATACAGCCAGACCAGCCTTGTATAATACAGCTAGAGAGACCATCCTGGTAGAATACAGCTAGTCCAGCCTAGTATAATACAACTCGAGAGAACAGCCTGGTATAATGCAACTAGAGAGACCAGCCTGGTATTATACAGCTAGAGAGAACAGCCTTGTATAATACAGCTAGAGAGACCAGCTTGGTTTAATACAGCTAGAGAGACCAGCCTGGTATAATACAGCCAGACCAGCCTGGTATAATACAGCTAGAGAGACCAGCCAGTTATAATACAGCTAGAGAGACCAACCTGTTATAAAACAGCTAGAGCGACCAGCCTGGTATAATACAGCTAGAGAGACCAGCCTGGTATAATACAGCTAGTCAGACCAGCCTGGTATAATACAGCAAGAGAGACCAGCCTGGTATCATAAAGCTAGAGAGACCAGCCTTGTTTAATACAGATAGAGAGTCCAGCCTGGTATTATACAGCTAGAGAGACCAGTCTGGTATAATACAGCTAGAGAGACCAGCCTGGTTTAATACAGCTAGAGAGACCAGCCTGTTATAAAACAGCTAGAGAGACCAGCCTTGTATTATACAGGTACACAGAGAACAGCCTGGTATAATAAAGCTAGATAGACCAGCCTTGTATAATACAGCTAGAGAGACCAGCCTCCTAGTATAATACAGCTAGAGAGACCATCCTTGTATAATACAGCTAGAGAGATAAGCATGGCAAAATACAGCTAGAGAGACCAGCTTGGTGTAATACAGCTAGAGAGACCAGCCTGGTATAATACAGCCAGACCAGCCTTGTATAATACAGCTAGAGAGACCAGCCTCCTGGTATAATACAGCTAGAGAGACCATCCTTGTAGAATACAGCTAGATAGAAAAGCCTGGTATGAAACAGCTAGACCAGCCTGTTAGAATACAACTAGAGAGACCAGCCTGGTATAATGCAACTAGAGAGACCAGCCAGTTATAATACAGCTAGAGAGACCAGCCTGGTATAGTTGCATAAAGTTGCATAAAGCTAGAGAGACCAGCCTTGTTTAATACAGATAGAGAGTCCAGCCTGGTATTATACAGCTAGAGAGACCAGCCTGGTTTAATACAGCTAGAGAGACCAGCCTGTTATAAAACAGCTAGAGAGACCAGCCTTGTATTATACAGGTACACCGAGACCAGCCTTGTATAATACAGCTAGAGAGACCAGCCTCCTAGTATAATACAGCTAGAGAGACCATCCTTGTATAATACAGCTAGAGAGATAAGCATGGCAAAATACAGCTAGAGAGACCAGCTTGGTGTAATACAGCTAGAAAGACCAGCCTGGTATAATACAGCCAGACCAGCCTTGTATAATACAGCTAGAGAGACCAGGCTCCTGGTATAATACAGCTAGAGAGACCATCCTTGTAGAATACAGATAGTCCAGCCTGGTATAATACAGCTAGAGAGACCAGCCTTCTGGTATAATACAGCTAGAGAGACCAGCCTCCTTGTATAATACAGCTAGAGAGACCAGCCTAGTATTATACAGCCAGACCAGCCTGGTATAATACAGCTAGGGAGACCAGCCTTGTATAATACAGCTAGAGAGACCAGCCTCCTGGTATAATACAGCTAGATAGACCATCTTGTTAGAATACAGCTAGTCCAGCCTGGTATAATACAGCTAGATAGACCAGCTTCCTAGTATAATACAACTCGAGAGAACAGCCTGGTATAATGCAACTAGAGAGACCAGCCTGGTATTATACAGCTAGAGAGAACAGCCTTGTATAATACAGCTAGAGAGACCAGCCTGGTTTAATACAGCTAGAGAGACCAGCCTGGTATAATACAGCTAGAGAGACCAGCCTGGTATAATACAACTGGAGAGACCAGCCTGCTATAATACAGATAAGCCAGCACGGTACAATACAGATAGAGAGACCAGCCTGGTATAATACAGCCAGACCAGCCTGGTATAATACAGCTAGAGAGACCAGCCTGGTATAATACAGCAAGAGAGACCAGCCTGGTATCATACAGCAAGAGAGACCAGCCTGGTATCATACAGCTAGAGAGACCAGCCTTGTATAATACAGCTAGAGAGACCAGCCTCCTAGTATAAAACAGCTAGAGAGACCAGCCTGGTATAATACAGCCAGACCAGCCTTGTATAATACAGCTAGAGAGACCAGCCTCCTAGTACAATACAGCTAGAGAGAACAGCCTGGTATAATACAGCCAGACCAGCCTTGTATAATACAGCTAGAGAGACCAGCCTCCTGGTATAATACAGCTAGAGAGACCAGCCTGGTATAATACAGCTAACCAAGCCTGGAATAAAACAGCTAGAGAGACCAGCCTGGTAGAATACAGCTCGAGAGACCAGCCTGGTAAAATACAGCTAGAGAGACCAGCCTGGTGTAATACATCTAGAGAGACCAGCCTGGTATAAAACAGCTTGTCCAGCCAAATAGAATACAGCTAGACCAGCCTGGTATAATACAGCTAGAGAGACCAGCCTGGTATAATACAGCTAGAGAGAACAGTCTAGTGTAATACAGCTTTAGAGAAACAGCCTGGTATAATACAGCTAGAGAGGCCAGCCTAGTATAATACAGCTAGATAGAAAAGCCTGGTATGAAACAGCTAGACCAGCCTGTTAGAATACAACTAGAGAGACCAGCCTGGTATAATACAACTAGAGAGAACAGCATGGTATAATGCAACTAGAGAGACCAGCCAGTTATAATACAGCTAGAGAGACCAGCCTGGTATAATACAGCAAGAGAGACCAGCCTTGTGTCATACAGCTAGAGAGACCAGCCTTGTATAATACAGCTAGAGAGAACAGACTGGTATAAAACAGCTATTCCAGCCTGTTATGAAACAGCTAGAGAGGCCAGGCTGGTATAATACAACTGGAGAGACCAGCCTGGTATAATAAAGCTAGACAGACCAGCCTCCTGGTATAATACAGCTAGAAAGACCAGCCTCCTTGTATAATACAGCTAGAGAGACCAGCCTGGTATAATACAGCCAGACCATCCTGGTATAATACAGCTAGGGAGACCAGCCTTGTATAATACAGCTAGAGAGACCAGCCTCCTGGTATAATACAGCTAGAGAGACCATCCTGGTAGAATACAGCTAGTCCAGCCTGGTATAATACAGCTAGAGAGACCAGCCTCCTTGTATAATACAGCTAGAGAGACCAGCCTGGTATAATACAGCTAGGGAGACCAGCCTGGTATAATACAGCTAGGGAGACCAGCCTTGTATAATACAGCTAGAGAGACCAGCCTCCTGGTATAATACAGCTAGATAGACCATCCTGGTAGAATACAGCTAGTCCAGCCTGGTATAATGCAACTAGAGAGACCAGCCTGGTATTATACAGTTAGAGAGAACAGCCTTGTATAATACAGCTAGAGAGACCAGCCTGGTTTAATACAGCTAGAGAGACCAGCCTGGTATAATATAGCAAGAGAGACCAGCCTGGTATAATACAACTGGAGAGACCAGCCTGCTATAATACAGCTAAGCCAGCACGGTACAATACAGATAGAGAGACCAGCCTGGTATAATACAGCCAGACCAGCCTGGTATAATACAGCTAGAGAGACCAGCCAGTTATAATACAGCTAGAGAGACTAGCCTGGTATTATACAGCAAGAGAGACCAGCCTGGTATCATACAGCGAGAGAGACCAGCCTGGTATCATACAGCTAGAGAGACCAGCCTTGTATAATACAGCTAGAGAGACCGGCCTTCTGATATAATACAGCTAGAGAGACCAGCCTCCTAGTATAAAACAGCTAGAGAGACCAGCCTGGTATAATACAGCCAGACCAGCCTTGTATAATACAGCTAGAGAGACCAGCCTCCTAGTGCAATACAGCTAGAGAGACCAGCCTGGTATAATACAGCCAGACCAGCCTTGTATAATACAACTAGAGAGACCAGCCTCCTGGTATAATACAGCTAACCAAGCCTGGAATAAAACAGCTAGAGAGACCAGCCTGGTAGAATACAGCTCGAGAGACCAGCCTGGTATAATACAGCTAGAGAGACCAGCCTGGTGTAATACAGCTAGAGAGACCAGCCTGGTATAAAACAGGTAGTCCAGCCTAATAGAATATAGCTAGACCAGCCTGGTATAATACAGCTAGAGAGACCAGCCTGGTATAATACAGCTAGAGAGAACAGCCTAGTGTAATACAGCTAGAGAGAAACAGCCTGGTATAATACAGCTAGAGAGGCCAGCCTGGTATAATACCGCTAGATAGAAAAGCCTGGTATAAAACAGCTAGACCAGCCTGTTAGAATACAACTAGAGAGACCAGCCTGGTATAATACAACTAGAGAGACCAGCCTGGTATAATACAGCAAGAGAGACCAGCCTGGTATCATACAGCTAGAGAGACCAGCCTTGTATAATACAGCTAGAGAGGACAGACTGGTATAAAACAGCTATTCCAGCCTGTTATAAAACAGCTAGAGAGGCCAGGCTGGTATAATACAACTGGAGAGACCAGCCTGGTATAATAAAGCTAGAGAGACCAGCCTGGTATTAAACAGCTAGTCCTGCCTAATAGAATACAGCTAGACCCGCCTGGTATAATACAGCTAGAGAGACCAGCCTGGTATAATACAGCTAGAGAGAACAGCCTAGTATAATACAGCTAGAGAGAACAGCCTGGTATAATACAGCTAGAGAGGCCAGCCTGGTATAATACAGCTAGAGAGACCAACCTGGTATACTACAGCTAGAGAGACCAGCCTGGTATAATACAGCTAGAGAGACAAGCCTGGTATAATACAGCTAGATAGAACAGCCTGGTATAAAACAGCTAGACCAGCCTGGTAGAATACAACTAGAGAGAAAAGCCTGGTATAATGCAACTAGAGAGACCAGTCTGGTTATAATACAGCTAGAGAGAACAGCCTGGTATAAGACATCTAGTCCAGCCTGGTATAATACAGCTAGTCCAGCATGGTATAATATAGCTAGAGAGACCATTCTTGTATAATATAGCTAGAGAGACCAGCCTGTATAATACAGCTAAGCCAGCATGGTACAATACAGATAGAGAGACCAGCCTGGTATAATACAGCCAGACCAGCCTGGTATAATACAGCTAGAGAGAGCCAGCCTGGTATAATACAGCTAGAGAGACCAGCCTGGTATAATGCAGCAAGAGAGACCAGCCTGGTATCATACAGCTAGAGCGATCAGCCTTGTTTAATACAGAATGAGAGTCCAGCCTGTTATAATACAACTAGAGAGACCAGCCTGGTATAATACAGCCAGGCCAGCCTGGTATAATACAGCTAGATAGACCAGTTTGGTATAATACAGCCAGACCAGGCTGGTATAATACAGCCAGACCAGCCTGGTATAATACATCTAGAGAGACCAGCCTGGTATAATACAGCTAGAGAGACCAGCCTGGTATAATACAGCAAGAGAGACCAGCCTGGTATAATACAGCAAGAGAGACCAGCCTGGTATTATACAACCAGAGAGACGAGTCTGGTGTAATACAGCTAGAGAAACCAGCCTGGTATAATACAGCTAGAGAGACCAGCCTGGTATAATGCAGCTAGAGACACCAGCCTCCTGGTATAATACATCTAGAGAGACCAGCCTGGTATAATACAGATAGATATACCAGCCTGGTAGAATACAGCTAGAGAGACCAGCCTGGTACCACCCCTGGAGTGGGGACCCTCATCGCCGACCCCGGACTGGGAACCCTCGCAGCGGGCCCCGGACAGGAGGGCGACTCTGGCAGCTCCGGACAGGACGGCGACTCTGGCAGCTCCGGACAGGAGGGCGACTCTGGCAGCTCCGGACAGGAGGGCGACTCTGGCAGCTCCGGACAGGAGGGCGACTCTGGCAGCTCCGGACAGGAGGGCGACTCTGGCAGCTCCGGACAGGAGGGCGACTCTGGCAGCTCCGGACAGGAGGGCGACTCTGGCAGCTCCGGACAGGAGGGCGACTCTGGCAGCTCCGGACAGGAGGGCGACTCTGGCAGCTCCGGACAGGAGGGCGACTCTGGCAGCTCCGGACAGGAGGGCGACTCTGGCAGCTCCGGACAGGAGGGCGACTCTGGCAGCTCCGGACAGGAGGGCGACTCTGGCAGCTCCGGACAGGAGGGCGACTCTGGCAGCTCCGTACAGGAGGGCGACTCTGGCAGCTCCGGACAGGAGGGCGACTCTGGCAGCTCCGGACAGGAGGGCGACTCTGGCAGCTCCGGACAGGAGGGCGACTCTGGCAGCTCCGGACGTGCAGGGCGACTCTGGCAGCTCCGGACGTGCAGGGCGACTCTGGCAGCTCCGGACGTGCAGGGCGACTCTGGCAGCTCCGGACGTGCAGGGCGACTCTGGCAGCTCCGGACGTGCAGGGCGACTCTGTCAGCTCCGGACGTGCAGGGCGACTCTGGCAGCTCCGGACGTGCAGGGCGACTCTGGCAGCTCCGGACGTGCAGGGCGACTCTGGCAGCTCCGGACGTGCAGGGCGACTCTGGCAGCTCCGGACAGGGAGGGCGACTCTGGCAGCTCCGGACAGGGAGGGCGACTCTGGCTGCTCCGGACAGGGAGGGCGACTCTGGCTGCTCCGGACAGGGAGGGCGACTCTGGCAGCTCCGGACAGGGAGGGCGACTCTGGCAGCTCCGGACAGGGAGGGCGACTCTGGCAGCTCCGGACAGGGAGGGCGACTCTGGCAGCTCCGGACAGGGAGGGCGACTGGCAGCTCCGGACAGGGAGGGCGACTCTGGCAGCTCCGGACAGGGAGGGCGACTCTGGCAGCTCCGGACATGGAGGGCGACTCTGGCAGCTCCGGACAGGAGACAGGCACAGGACTCACCAGGCTGGGGAGACATACAGGCGGCCTCCTCCTTGGACAAGGCCCCGGACACACTGGGCCCCACCCATTCTGGCTGGATGCCAGCTTCCACCCAGCAAATGAGGGACGCTGGCACCGAGCACACCGGCCTGTGAATGCTCGGCCGAGACACAGTGTGCATCACCCCATAGCACGGGGCCTGACCAGTCACATGCTCTCCCACCACACTCCCCAACATTTTTTTGGGGGGGGGCTGCCTCTCGGGATTCCTTGCCAGCCGTGTTTCCTCATACCTGTGGTTCCCTTCTCCTGCTGCCTCCGCTCTCCTGGCTGCCTCCACCTGTTCCCATGATAGGATCCCTTGCGCGTGCAGAATGTCCTCCCATGTCCAGTCCTCTCTTCCACGCTGCTTGGTCCTTTAGTGGTGGGTAGTTCTATAACGGCTGTTTGAAGAAGAGGACCGAGGTGTAGCGTGGTACGATTTCATGATTTTTTATAAAACTGAACACTAGAACAAAAAATAACAAAGCGGAACAAACGAAACAGTTCTGTCTGGTGCAGAGACACACAAAACAGAAAATAACTCCACACAAAACACAGGTGAGAATAGGCTACCTAAGTATGGTTCTCAATCAGAGACACCGCTAGACAGCTGCCTCTGATTGAGAACCACACCCGGCCAAACACACAGAAATAGAAAACATAGAAGACAAAACAGAATGCCCACCCCAACTCACGTCCTGACCAAAATAGAGACATAAAAAGGATCTCTAAGGTCAGTGCGTGACAACCTTAAGCACGCAAGCACACAACACAATACTTTATGCATACAAGGCATTTAATGGAAGAGAAATTAACTAATAAAATCTAGGGGGCAATGCAACCTTCCATTTCTAGGTGTTGTGTCTGCTTGGGTTGCCCAATGTTGAATTGGAGCCACTTTAAAATTGATCTCGTGAAAAATGTATTAAATAATATATAGTTCTGTTGACCAGGTGCAGGTTGATGTTTACTTGCAGTTTTAAATCCTCCCCTTTTCTCTCTCCCTCTGCCTCCCGTTTCTCCACACTCTTCTTTCATCTCTCCCCCATCTCGTCTCCTCACCCACTCCCTCTCAGCACCGTGGGTGACATACTACTGACTTGTGTGTTTTTTAATAAGTGAAATGAGAACATCATGCAGGCTCGGCCATCGCTCCTCTTATTAAGTAATATAGACCAGAGAAATGACCAACCCTCTGCCATCTATCCTGTTAGTTCACTACAGCACTAGATCGGGAATATGACCCTTAACTAGCCTTGTGTTCAATGTGAAGGAACGGCCACCCCAGCGCTGTCATCTATCCTGTTAGTTCACTACATCTCTCTCTCTCTCTCTCTCGCTCTCTCTCTCTCTCTCTCCATTTATCTTTGTCTTTTTCCCCTCTCTATCTCTCTCTCCCTCTAATCATTATCTCCCCCTCAATCTTTCTCTCTCTCTCACTCGCTCACTCTCTCTTTAATCACCCCCACTCTTTCTTTCCACTCTCACCCCTCCCCCCACTCTTCTCTCTCTCCTCTCATCTCCCCATGGCCCTGTGTGCAACCATGGAAATAAAAGTTGCAACTAGCAGCTCAGGTGGAAAAACTGTTTTCAGAGCAGAAGATGTATTCAATAAATAGAGATGGCCAGCATGGGGCCTGCCGGGGAAAGAGTGCATGAGACGGAGGTGTGGATGGAGAGGGGGGATAATGGAGAGGAGAGTAGATGGGGCATGAGTGTACATTAAACAGCAGAGGAAACGCCTGCCTCAGACAGAACAGCACCACGGGGAATATGACCCTTAACTAGCCTCGTATTCTTTCAATGTGAAGGAAAGGCCAACCCAATGCTTTCATGTAGATTCTAGATGTCTCTTGTCTAATTTGAAGGAAAAGCCACGTTAGTGCTGTCATCTATATTCTACATCTTGAACTGCACTGTTGGTTAAGGGCTTGTAAGTAAGGATTTTACGGTAAAGTCTATACTTGTTGTATTCGGCGAATGTGGCAAATAAAGTTTGATTTGATTCTAGGTGTCTCTGGTCCATTTTGAAGGAACGGCCACCGCAGTGCTGTCTTCTAGATTATAGAAGTCTCTTCTCTAGTTTGAAGGACGGCCACCGCAGTGCTGTCTTCTAGATTATAGAAGTCTCTTCTCTAGTTTGAAGGAACGGCCACCCCAGTGATGTCTTCTAGATTATAGAAGTCTCTTCTCTAGTTTAAAGGAACAGCCAACACGGTGCTGTCAGATATTGCGTTTTTTTACGCAACAGCTTAATGTGTTATCGCAGTGCTTCAACTAATAACTAAACAACTTAATGTATTGTCACTGTGCTTCATCTAATAATTGTGTGTTCGTGTGTCTGTGTGTTAGTGTGTAGGTGTGTGTAGGTGTGTGTGTCGCCTCATCCTCTGTTCCATCAGATGTTGTTTAAAACATGTTAAACAGGTAATTTTGCTTGAGTAATTGGCGATGGAAAGGAAGTTCCATGTGATCATGGCTCTGTATAATACTGTCTGTTGCCCTGAATTCATTTTGGACTAAAGGGACTGAAGAGACCCCTGGTGGCATGTCTTGTGTGGTATGTTATGGGGTGTCTGAAGAGACCCCTGGTGGCATGTCTTGTGTGGTATGTTACGGGGTGTCTGAAGAGACCCCTGGTGGCATGTCTTGTGTGTGGTATGTTATGGGGTGTCTGAGCTAAATGTTATTTGATTATGCAGACAATTTGTAATTTTCATTACAGTAATTTTTCTCATAAAATCTAGAACAGAAGCAGCTCATCTCTGGTCAACCCTCAACCAGGAAAGACTGGCAAGCATGCATGTTGTTGATGTTAGTTCTGTGCAGTTTAAATGTGTGCTGCTCTGTTCTGAGTCAGCTGTAGCATGGCTAGGTATTCCTTTGCTGCACCTGACCGTATTACCAGACAGTAATACAGATGGGACAAGAACTTGAACAATTAGCACAGTTGGTTTTTGTGTTTTTATACAGACATACCTCTCCCCATCTTCATAACAAAATATGACTTGCACGTGATAATGGACCATCCAATGTTACTCATAGGAATTCATATTCCTCAATGTGCTCAATGGGCACACCGACAGTCACACCGATGGTAACAACCTTTATACACAACTTCAGTTGAAGATTAGGTCTTAGAGAATGTTTTGAACCAATTACAATGTGTTTAGTTGTAGATGTATTTAAGACCAGTTTATTATTAATTACCCGTTGTGATACTGACTGAAACTCCTTGTTTATTTTTTTTAGTGAGCTCACTGGCTAGGGGTGCTGACATGTAGAGTTTGGAATCATCCGCATACTTAGTCCTTCTAGCTTTGTGTCAGACCAGTGACAAATCATTTGTAAAAATAGAGAAGAGTAACCGGGCCCAAGGCAACTGCCCTGAGGGACACCCCACTGTACATATCTGATGTTAGAGAAGCTTCCATTGAAGAATATTATCTGGGATCTATTGGATAAGTAGCTCTCCAACCATGTGATTGCAGGTGATGTTAAGCCACAGCAAGTGAGTTTCGTCAATAACACTGTACATATCTGATGTTAGAGAAGCTTCCATTGAAGAATATTATCTGGGATCTATTGGATAAGTAGCTCTCCAACCATGTGATTGCAGGTGATGTTAAGCCACAGCAAGTGAGTTTCGTCAATAACACTGTACATATCTGATGTTAGAGAAGCTTCCATTGAAGAATATTATCTGGGATCTATTGGATAAGTAGCTCTCCAACCACGTGATTGCAGGTGATGTTAAGCCACAGCAAGTGAGTTTCGTCAATAACACTGTACATATCTGATGTTAGAGAAGCTTCCATTGAAGAATATTATCTGGGATCTATTGGATAAGTAGCTCTCCAACCACGTGATTGCAGGTGATGTTAAGCCACAGCAAGTGAGTTTCGTCAATAACACTGTACATATCTGATGTTAGAGAAGCTTCCATTGAAGAATATTATCTGGGATCTATTGGATAAGTAGCTCTCCAACCACGTGATTGCAGGTGATGTTAAGCCACAGCAAGTGAGTTTCGTCAATAACACTGTACATATCTGATGTTAGAGAAGCTTCCATTGAAGAATATTATCTGGGATCTATTGGATAAGTAGCTCTCCAACCATGTGATTGCAGGTGATGTTAAGCCACAGCAGGTGATGTTTCGTCAATAACACTGTACATATCTGATGTTAGAGAAGCTTCCATTGAAGAATATTATCTGGGATCTATTGGATAAGTAGCTCTCCAACCATGTGATTGCAGGTGATGTTAAGCCACAGCAGGTGATGTTTCGTCAATAACAATGTGGCATCAATGACATCAAAGGCCACATTGAAATCTGAAAATAGAGATCCAACTATCATTTTGTTATCCGTTTCTTTTAACCAATCATCTGTCATGTGCGTAGTTAACTTGTTGTCTGAAAATATTATTGTATTTGGTCAAATACAATTCTCTCAATCAGTTTACTAAGAACAGGCAGCAAACTGATTGGGTGGCTCTTACTATTTTTAGATAGTGGAATTACTTCCTTCCACGCCTGTAGACACATACACTCCTTTAGGCTTTGGTTAAATGTTTAGTAAATAGGTAATACAGTCTCCTACCATTCTCAATAGTTTACCATCTAGGATATCTGTACCTGGTGGCTTATCATTATTGATGGATAACAATAGTTTTTTGCCATCTCTCCCACACTAACTCGACCAAATTAAAAACAGCAATCCTTCTCTTTCATTTAAAGATATTTTATACAAAAATATGATGGTTCGCTAATTCAGTGTTGTCATTTCCCTTCTCAGTTTGTCCACTTCACTTGTGAAATAGTCATTTAAATTATTGTCTATATCGAAAGGTTTTGTTATAAACTTCAACTTCAATGAACGATGGAGACGAATTGGATTTTCTGACCATAATATAATTTAAGATACTCTAACGTATTTTTCTATTGTATGGCCTAGTTTAATCCTGGGCTGAATTGAAACAATAGCCGTCGATGACATTGCAAATGCTAATAGTCCAATCGGGGCGGCAGGGTAGCCTAGTGGTTTGAGCGTTGGGCTAGTAACCGGAAGGTTGCAAGTTCAAACCACCGAGCTGACAAGGTACAAATCTGTCGTTCTGCCCCTGTTCCTGGGCCGTCATTGAAAATAAGAATTTGTTCTTAACTGACTTGCCTAAAGGAAGAAAAAAAAAGATGGTGTATGGTGACATTTCACCTACCCTTTGGAATGACTTCGATAGCAACGATGAATTTATTAAGTGGGGATCTCTCAACATTCATTCCCAGGACATTGGGCTACAGTAATCAGGGCTGGGAAAGGAGGTCGATCAAGGTCGATCTAGCAGTAGATCAAACAATTCTCCAGGAAGTGCCGCCAAGCCTATATTGTATACAAGGCTTTTTTCTATGTTGAAAATTGGTTACCTTGATGACATAATCTAGCAGTTGAAATGTCCACTTTTGATTAATTTTCTCAAATCCAATGTATTTTCCACGTAGACTCCATGTTCCAATATGCTGACGAAGCACGTTGAACCATTCAACCAGTTTGTACCTAGTGGGTTGTCTTTAACTTGATGGGAGTCCACCAATCCTTGGTCTTAAACAGGAATTGACTATTGTACAAACTCTAACCCATACGACGTGGCCTAACTCTAACCCATACGATGTGGCCTAACTCTAATCCATAAAATGTGGCCTAACTCTAATACACACGATGTGGCCTAACTCTAATCCATACGACATGGCCTAACTCTAATACATGCGATGTGGCCTAACTCTAATCCATAAAATGTGGCCTAACTCTAATACATACGATGTGGCCTAACTCTAATCCATACGACGTGGCCTAACTCTAATACATACGACGTGGCCTAACTCTAACCCATACGACGTGGCCTAACTCTAATCCATACGACGTGGCCTAACTCTAACCCATACGACGTGGCCTAACTCTAACCCATACGTTATTTTTCATCCGAGCATGGGCCTGTTGAGGTGCATTTGTGACTATGACTTTTAGTTTTTCATACATATGATTCTTTGAATTGTATGTGAAATATCATGTCAAGAAATATACATAATTACCCCAGGATGCAGCCGTAACGTAGAGTTGAATCACTAAGTCACAGGATGAGCAGTTTGTGTGTTGTATGTCTTTATCAGGTTGTGTATCCCCCACCTCAGAAATGTACCACGTGATTTCTCAAACCTCCCCCAATCTGAATCACACAAAAGGCCAACCCCCTCCTCCACAATGGCCCTCCAGTCAGAACCCCTGCGACTCATCAACTCCAGCAGCCACCATCCTCCCTCCTCCTCTCTCTCCTTCTCCTTTCTTCCTCTCTCTCTCTCCCTTCTTCTTCTCTCTCTTTCTCCATTCTTCCTCTCTCTTTCTGCCTCTTCCTCTCTCTCGTTCTCCTTCTTCCTCTCTCTCCTTCTCCATCCTCCTCTCTCTCATTATCTCTCCCTCTCTCTCTTTCTCCCCCTTCCTCCCTCTCTTTTTCCCTCTCCCTCTCTCTCTCCCCCTTCTTCCTCTCTCTCTTTCTCACTCTTCCTCTCACTCTTTCTCCTTCTTCCTCTCTCTCCTTCTCCATCCTCCTCTCTCTCATTCTCCCTCTCCCTCTCTCTCTTTCTCCATCCTCCTCTCTCTCCCTCTCCCTCTTTCTCTTTCTCCCCCTTCCTCTCTCTTTCTCCCTCTCCCTCTCTCTCTCTCTCCCTTCTTCCTCTCTCTTTCTCCATCCTCCTCTCTCTCATTCTCCCTCTCCCTCTCTCTCTTTCTCCATCCTCCTCTCTTTCTCCCTCTTCCTCTCTCTCTTTCTCCCCCTTCCTCTTCCTCTCTCTCTTTCTCCCCCTTCCTCTCTCTCTTTCTCCCCTTTTCTCTCTCTCTTTCTCCCCCTTCCTCTCTCTCTTTATCCCCATTCCTCTCTCTCATTCTCCCTCTCCCTCTCTCTCTTTCTCCATCCTCCTCTCTCTCCCTCTTTCTCTCTCTCTTTCTCCCCCTTCCTCTCTCTTTCTCCCCCTTCCTCTCTCTCTTTCTCCCTCTCCCGCTCTCTCTTTCTCCATCCTCCTCTCTCTCTTTCTCCCTCTTCCTCTCTCTCTTTCTCCCCCTTCCTCTCTCTCTTTCTCCCTTTTCCTCTCTCTCTTTCTCCCCCTTCCTCTCTCTCTTTATCCCACTTCCTCTCTCTCTTTCTCCCCCTTCCTCTCTCTCTTCATCCCCATTCCTCTCTCTCATTCTCCCTCTCCCTCTCTCTCTTTTCTCCCTTCTCCTCTTTCTCCTTCTCCCTTCTCCTCTCTTTGTATCTGTCAAGTGCCTTTATCACAGCTCCTTCTGATGATTTCAGAGAAGGCAATTTGAGGGTATAAGTGAGGTATCACTGAGCACAAAATGTTAACCTCTTCCCTTCCACGTTACCACCGTTTACCAGGCAGAGATAAAGGAAATGTCCTCAGCACATATTTGTGCCTCGTTTCAGGAAGCTAGGCGTATGTCACGCGTCACTACTTCACAGGAGAGGCATTTGAATGTATTATTACTCTGGAACATGTGAACTTTCATGTGCCTTAATAACACACTTGTATGCCATCTGTAAATACGAATACAATTGTTAAATTACGAGCCCAGTTGGTTTAGCCATGAAAAAGGAAAAGGAACCTTCCATCTAAGCCTTAATTGGTTTAGACAATAGATGGGCTGGACATGCTGAGAGAGGAGAGAGGATTGGTCTGCCATGTAACATGCTTTTGTCTATAACATGAGGTGCTCAGAATTTGTAGATAATCATTCTCTGCTTTCACCGGGCATTCCACTGAGTGGAGCATTAGCAACATTATCACAGTTCTTCGTAATATATATATTTATATATATATTATATATTTTTAAAAGCCCTTTTTAGAAAGGATTATCTACACAGAGTATGAAAATATAATAATAATAATAATACGGCTTTTAAAAAATATATATTACAAAGAACTGTGATAATGTCACTAAATTTCCACTCAGTGGAATGCCCGGTGGAAGCAGAGTATGATAGCAAAGGACATTCAGGCATTTAATTGCAAATATATGCGGAGGCACTCGAAAAAAAGAACACACAAAAGCTGAGGTACGAAGGGCTATATAAAAAAAAAAAAAAAAAATTTGATTTGATTTGATTTGATTTGTTGTGTAAAAACACTTGTTTCCAGGTTTACATCTTCAAACTAAGGGTAACCATGGCATCCGTGACAGAGAGGGAGAAGCATTCATCAATGTATACAGGTAAGAGAGTCTAGCTAGCTACGTTTTCAGACATTATACAATTCTAATTTAGTCAGAAAGTTGCTTTCATTGCAAGTTAAAGAGTACAGTTAGCTAGCTAGCTAACAGCTAGCTAACATTACCTGTATGATCTGTGTTGGAATATTATTTGTATCTCAGAAAGCCATTTGCATTGCTAGTTATAGCCCAATGTTAGCTAGCTAGCTTGCTAACGTCAAACCTAGTTGGTTAGCTTAAGCTACCTGTAGATTTGTGCAGGGTAGTAACGTTATGAGTTGGAATTATGGTTAGTTTGTTGAGCTAGCTAGCTACATGTCTAAACAAAATATTTCACTATTCAAGTATCAAGTAAACCTGCTGTATCATCTGCATGTGACAAATACACTGTGATGTATTTGATATAGTATGTGTTTACCAGAGAGGTGTGAAGAACAACATAGTGTCACGGTCTGACCTTTATTTCCTTTGTTTTGTCTTTATTTAGTATTGTTTTTCTATGTTGGTTTTTGTGTTCAGCCTAGTATGATTCTCAATCAGAGGCAGGTGTCGTTAGTTGTCTCTGATTGAGAATCATACTTAGGTAACCTGGGTTTCACTGTTGGTTGGTGGGTGTTTGTTTCCTGTGTGAGTGTTTGTCGCCACGCGGTACTGTTTCGGTTTTCATTTTCATCACACTGTTTATTGTTTTGTATTTCAGTGTTCAGTTCGTTTTTAATAAATCGTCATGAACACTTTTAAAAAAAAATGTATTTCACCTTTATTTAACCAGGTAGGCAAGTTGAGAACAAGTTCTCATTTACAACTGCGTCCTGGCCAAGATAAAGCACGCTGCATCTTGGTCCGATCCTTACTCCTCTTCAGACGAAGAGGAAATCTGCCGTTACACAGACTAGATAAAGTGCATTTTTACATGGAGTTGTTCCTAATTCTTCCACAACTTTTAGTCTTGAAATCATTTGTTATGTACTACATATTCACTGTTTAGCACATGACCTCACATGTGAATGCTTAAAGAGATGGGTGGGGCTAAGCCTTAAGAGGGTGTGAATGATGCTGAATAGGTGTAGACAAAGAAGAGCTCTCCAGTAGGAGGTGTACCAAAAATATTCAAGGGTCCATTTTTCAAAAGTGGGGTTACAAGTTATTCAACTTTCAAAGCAGATTTACTTTCCCATTGTTCCTCAACTGTAGTGTATGATATTGCATTTTGTAGCTCTGAGTCTCTGCTTTAATTCAATGTAAAAAAAAAAAACATTTCAAATCAAATCAAATCAAATTTTATTTGTCACATACACATGGTTAGCAGATGTTATTGGTCACATACACATGGTTAGCAGATGTTAATGCGAGTGTAGCGAAATGCTTGTGCTTCTAGTTCCGGCAATGCAGTAATAACAAGTAATCTAACTAACAATTCCAAAACTACTGTCTTGTACACAGTGTAAGGGGATAAAGAATATGTACATAAGGATATATGAATGAGTGATGGTACAGAGCAGCATAGGCAAGATACAGTAGATGGTATCGAGTACAGTATGTACAAATGAGATGAGTATGTAAACAAAGTGGCATAGTTTAAAGTGGCTAGTGATACATGTATTACATAAGGATACAGTCGATGATATAGAGTACAGTATATACGTATGCATATGAGATGAATAATGTAGGGTAAGTAACATTATATAAGGTAGCATTGTTTAAAGTGGCTAGTGATATATTTACATCATTTCCCATCAATTCCCATTATTAAAGTGGCTGGAGTTGAGTCAGTGTCAGTGTCAGTGTGTTGGCACATGAGACCGAATCAAGGTGGTTGGTCACATATTTTAACGCAGCCTTGAAATATGAAGATAGGGTCCATGCTCCTAGATGGATTAGTCCATCATCTCTGTAGAGCGTCTTTTGTTGGCATTGTCAATAAAACTTTGGGCGGCAGGTAGCCTCGTGTTTGTAGCGTTAGGCCAGTAACTGAAGGTTTGTAGATCGAATCTCCGATGTGACAAGGTAAAAATATGTCTTTCTGCCCCTGAACAATGCAGTTAACCCACTGTTCCTAGGCCGTCATTGAAAATAAGAATTTGTTCTTAACTGACTTGCCTAGTTAAATAAAGATATAATACAAGTTATACCACCAGAGTGGCAGTGGAATTAAGACAGATATGTGGCGCTAAGAGGCTGCACCGGACGATTCGCTGCTCTTCAGAGCCTTTCAGGGTGTTGATCAGCTCCTGTATTATCAGCTCTGATTTCCCCCTTTGATAAAATTTGATCCCAGGCTTCTCGGCTGCTGATGAACGGAATAAATTCTGTGATATCCTTCCCTGTATCCTCCGGATAGTACAGGGTTTTTGCTCCAGGAACCCGATATGTGCATCACCATGGAGCTACCGATGAAGTCAGTGGGGGAGGTGGGTGGGAGGGAGCCTCAGAAACCCTTGAGGCCTGATGTGAGAGGGAGCCGGGGGGGGGGGGGGTGCTAGAACTCCCCCTGAGCTGGACCCTCAGGAAACGGGGTACAGGATGAAGGAGCAGTAATTTCTGGAAGCTGATCAAAAAAGGTGCAGCTCCTCCATGGCATGAAACATTCACTATAGTCACTGAAGGTGGTAGCCGCCAAGTCAGTTAAAATTCACACAAATAAAATATGTTGGCGAGAAATCAGCTAAAAGTAAATTAATCCACACAGTGTGATAGTTAGTTTGAATCACACAATTTGTGGGATCACTACAGTTATAGGCAGCAAGCCAGAACCCAACCACAGACTAGAAGAAAGGCCAACACTAGGACCCACAATAAACACAACCAAGGAACAAAACAGGCTAGCACTAGGACCCAGCATAACAGCAGCAAGGAGAGAGAGATTACTTACTCAATGCCATAAAATGCTGGAGCCCATCAAAACACCAGGCTGTGTTACCGGTATGATAGCCAGGAACACCTTGGAGGAGATGGAAAGTGCCACACTAGGGGCCGTGGGAGAGTCAAAAAGACTACATCCACGAGTTCAAGTTTGGCAGTAGTCCAAAAACATCCAAGGCACAATGTCAATTGGAAGGATGAAAGCAACAGTAGGCAGGTGTCTGCTCAGATAATGCCCCAGTGCAGGCTACCCAGATATATCACAGTAGGCCTCAAAAGTTTGAGCAGGCCTGTTTTGTATGTCTCCTTAAAATCTCTGTGTGCAATATTGCACTAATGTCTAATGTGTTCACAGCCAGCGCAAACAGAGAGAAATGTAGACAAAAATCCACAACTACAAACGCAGATCAGAGAAAATAAAATGATATTAAAATGTTCTATGAATGGAATTCAATTGTCATGTGTCTCTTTAGCGCCTACAGTACGGTCCTCTATTGTGAATTACCATTACATCTGGAGAGAAACACAAATAATTACCATTAGATCTGGAGAGAAACACAATGAATTACCATTAGATCCAATCATATCAAATCAACGTTCATTTGTCACTTTGCCTTTGTGTTCTTGGGCACTATGGTGGTCTGCTTGAAACATGTTGGTATTGCAGACTC
>NC_092161.1:2847999-2860499 GCF_045791955.1 Oncorhynchus clarkii lewisi
GTAATCTTCTTCTGTTGCTCAACAGGACAGAATGTTCAGTTCCACTTTAGATGAGAGACTATAAGAAGTACTGTATATAACAACAATGCATTTGGGTTTTAGAAACTCCTACTTGTCTTTTAGCCAATAGCAAGTTCATTAACTGCTAGACAATAATCAGATTCAAACTGTAAACAATGAAGAGATACTCATTTAAGCCAAAATATGGTCTTGATTTGCTAACACCCCTCCAACTCTAAAACCAGCTAAACACAATCACAAGCTAAAAGTTAACACCCTTAGTTCCCTTAGTTCCAACCCTATCCAGCCTTGAAGATCCTGTATATAGTGAATGAACCCAGCTAAGACATGTATAACCATCATTCCCCTGTACCATACCATCCTCCCTCCACTCCTAGAGGCAGAACCATCATTCCCCTGTACCGTACCGTCCTCCCTCAACTCCTAGAGGCAGAACCATCATTCCCCTATACCGTACCATCCTCCCTCCACTCCTAGAGGCAGAACCATCATTCCCCTGTACCGTACCGTCCTCCCTCCTCTCCTAGAGGCAGAACCATCATTCCCCTGTACCGTACCATCCTCCCTCCACTCCTAGAGGCAGAACCATCATTCCCCTGTACCATACCATCCTCCCTCCACTCCTAGATGCAGAACCATCATTCCCCTGTACCATACCATCCTCCCTCCACTCCTAGAGGCAGAACCATCATTCCCCTGTACCGTACCATCCTCCCTCCACTCCTAGAGGCAGAACCATCATTCCCCTGTACCGTACCCTCCTCCCTCCACTCCTAGAGGCAGAACCATCATTCCCCTGTACCATACCATCCTCCCTCCACTCCTAGAGGCAGAACCATCATTCCCCTGTACCGTACCATCCTCCCTCCACTCCTAGAGGCAGAACCATCATTCCCCTGTACCGTACCATCCTCCCTCCACTCCGTCCCTGTGACTGATTATCATTACCTTTTCTTGCAAATACCAGGCTCATTATGTTATTGTACAGCCCAAACATTAGTGTAGAGAGCATATCTCTCTCTCATGAAGGGAGAGGATGAGGAGGAGGAGGAGGAGGAGGGGGAGATGAGGGGAGAAGAAGGAGAAGAAGGAGGAGAAGGAGGAGGAGGAGAAGGAAAAGAGAAGGAGGAGGAGGAAGAGGAGGAGGAGAGGAGAAGAGCTATGGAGGCAGGTTTTTCCCCTATCCTCAGCAGCCAGTGAGCCAGCCAACCCTGCCTGGCAGTGCCTGACTATTAACCACAATGAACATGGTCTTTGTTATCAGCATCTGTTCATCAGTGCTGGAGCCCCGGTCTGGAGCCTCGGTCTAATCACCCTCACACCTTCTGTTTCCAAACGAGAACACAGGCAATCAAGGGCATCATTTGGCAGCTGGCTTCAACCACTAATCTCTCTCTCTCTCTCTCTCTCTCTCTCTCACTCTCTCTCTATTCTTCTATTCTCCTCTCCTCTTCCATCCTCTGTTCCCTACTGTCATTTAAATGAAAAATGTATCTCTCTTCTTCTCTCTTTCTCCCCCTCTGCCCTCAATCTCTCTTTTCCTTCTTCTCTCTTGCCAAGCCTACATGAACCTACCTGACGCATGTTTAAAAATCTATTCAAATCATATTGTTTTGGTCACATACACATATTTAGCAGATGTTATTGCGGGTGTAGTGAAATGCTTGTGTTCCTACCGCCAACAGTACAGTAATATCTAACAATTCACAACAATACGCACAAATCTAAAGTAAAAGAATGGAGTTAAGAAACATATAAATATTAGGACAGGCAATGTAGGAGTAGCATTGACTAAAATACAGTAGACTAAAAAACAGTATATACATATGAGATGAGTAAAGCAGAATATAAACAGTATTAAAGTGACTAGTGTTCCATCATTAAAGTGGCCAGTGACTCCATGTCTATGTACATAGGGTAGCAGCCTCTAAGGTGCAGGGTTGAGTAGCCGGGTTTAGTGATGTAACAGAATCACTTGCTGGCTTGAACAGCATTCTTACATTTCTGTTTAATTTTATTTAACATTCATTTAACTAGGCAAGTGAGTTAAGAACAAATTCTTATTTACAATGGCTGCCTATCAAAAGGCAAAAGGCCTCCTGCAGGGACGGGGGCTGGGATTAAAAAATAAATACAACGACAAGAGAGAAAACACAACACTGTATAAAGAGAGACGCAAGACAACAACATAGCAAGGCAGCAACACATGACAACACAGCAAGGCAGCAACACATGACAACACAACATGGTAGCAATACAACATAACCACAACATGGTAGCAGCACAAAACATTGTGAAACATTTATTGGACAAAGACAACGGCACAAAAGACAAGAAGGTAGAGACAACAATACATCAGGCGAAGAAACCACAACTGTCAGTAAGAGTGTCCATGATTGAGTCTTTGAATTAAGAGATGGAGATGAAACTGTCCAGTTTGAGTGTTTGTTGCAGCTCGTTCCAGTCGCTAGCTGCAGCGAACTGAAAAGAGGAGCGACCCAGGGATGTGTGTGCTTTGGGGATCTTTAACAGAATGGGACTGGCAGAACGGGTGTTGTATGTGGAGGATGAGGGCTGTAGTAGATATCTCAGATAGGGGGGAGTGAGGCCTAAGAGGGTTTTATAAATAAGCATCAACCAGTGGGTCTTGCGACGGGTATACAGAGATGATCGGTTTACAGAGGAGTATAGAGTACAGTGATGTGTCCTATAAGGAGCATTGGTGGTAAATCTGATGGCCGAATGGTAAAGAACATCTAGCCGCTCGAGAGCACCCTTACCTGCCGATCTATAAATTAGTCTCTCCATAATCTAGCATGGGTAGGATGGTCAACTGAATCAGGGTTAGTTTGCCAGCTGGGGTGAAAGAGGAGCGATTGGGGTAGAGGAACCAAGTCTAGATTTAACTTTAGTCTGCAGCGTTGATATGTGCTAAGAGAAGGACAGTGTACCGTCTAGCCATACTCCCCAGTACTTGTATGAGGTAACTACCTAAAGCTCTAAACCCTCAGAGGTAGCAATCACACCTGTGGGGCATTATTCCTACCAAAACACATGACCTTTGCTTTGGAGGTGTTCAGAACATAGGAATTCCTCTTGTCCAGATGGGAATAGGGATAGGGCAGTAGGGCAGTGTGCAGTGCGATTTTGATTGCATTGTCTGTGGATCTATTGGGGCGGTATGCAAACTGAAGGGGGTCTAGGGTGTCACGTAAGGTGGAGGCGATATGATTCTTAACTAATAATAAACATCTGTAAATATGTAGTTCTTAAATTACGAGCCTAGCTGGTTTAGTCAAAGAAAAAGACATGCCGAGAGATGAGTCTAGATTGGTCTGCCATTCTGCCTATTTCAGTTGGTCAGTATGTAAGGTAATCCTGTCTAATACGGCTTTAAATTTGTTTTATTGTGTATTAAAACTGCTTGAGTGCACTTTCTGGAGAAATTTGTTTTGAAATCAGTGGAATTCGAGTATTATAGCTTCCAGATTACATCTTCAAACTAAGGGCAACCATGGCATCCGACAGGAGCGGTGTCCACCCATGAATGCTCTATAGGGGTAAGATAGTCTGGCTAGCTACATGTCATGTTTCTAATTTTGACAGAAAGAGCCATTTGCTTGGCTAGCTATAGCCTAATGTTAGCTAGCTAACATTAAACCTGGTTGATTAGCTACCTGCAGATTCATGCAGGGTAGTAACGTCATGAGTTGTGAAACCACTTTGATGAATGGATCACTAGTCACTTTAATAATGCCACTTCAATAATGTTTACATATCTTGCATTTCTCATCTCATCAGTATTTTATAACATCTACTGTCGATCTGTCATCGCTCATATTTACATATTTTTTCATTCCTTTATTTAGATGTGTGTGTAGTAGGTCGTTGTTGTCGAGTTGTTAGATAATACTTGTTAGATATTGATGCACTGTCAGAATAAGAAGCACAAGCATTTCGCTACACTCGCAATAACATCTGCTAACCATGTGAATGGGACCAATACCATCTGCTAACCATGTGACCAATAACATCTGCTAATCATGTGTAAGTGACCAATAACATCTGCTAACCATGTGAATGGGACCAATAACATCTGCTAACCATGTGACCAATAACATCTGCTAACCATGTGAATGGGACCAATAACATCTGCTAACCATGTGACCAATAACATCTGCTAACCATGTGACCAATAACATCTGCTAACCATGTGTAAGTGACCAATAACATCTGCTAACCATGTGTATGTGACCAATAACATTTTATTTGATTTCAAATGATGATTCACTGTTTACCTAACTAGCTCTAAACATGGTAAAAAAAAAACATTAGCTAGCTAGCTACATGTCTTAAAAACACTCCACTATGCAAGTGACCATTTTAGGGTGCGTTCGTAAATTCAGTCTGGCCATCTACTCCGATTCAGAGCACTCTCGTCTGAGTGTGTCAGAGAGCGCAGAGAGCGCAGAATAACTGATGAATTTAAGAACACTCAACACCTGTTGAATATGGCCAGGGTCAGTAAACTCATCGACCAGAGAGTCCGCTGTGCAATCTGAAAAGCTCTGAATTTACGAACGGACAATCTGACAGCACAGTTGCAGTCACCAACGCTCTGGATTACATAATAGGCTAACCTGCTCTGCTAGGGTGAGTAAATGTTCAGTGAGCTGTTCTCCCTCTCTTAGATGTCTGGAAGTAGCTGGCAGGTTAGTACAGAACGCTCGGATCAACTCTTAAAGAGATGGGTGGGACTAAGGCTTAAGAGGGTTTGAACAATGCTGAATGGGTGTAGACAAAGAAGGGCTCTCCAATAGCAAAACAGCTCTGCTGTGATGTTCAGTGATGTCACGTTCTGACCTTAGTTCCTTTGTTATGTCTTTGTTTTAGTTTGGTCAGGGCATGAGTTGGAGTGGGTATTCTATGTTCTTTTTTCTATGTTGTGGTTTTGTGTTTGGCCTGGTATGGTATGGTTCTCAATCAGAGGCAGGTGTCATTCGTTGTCTCTGATTGAGAATCATATTTAGGCAGCCTTTTCCCACCTTTGTTTTGTGGGTGATTGTTTTCTGTTGTGTGTACAGCACCAGACAGAACTGTTTCGTTTTCGTTTCTGTCGTTCACGTTGTTCTTTTGTATTTTCAGTGTTCAGTTGATTCATTAAATATTAACATGGACGCATACCACGCTGCGCTTTGGTCTCATTCCAACGACGATCATTACACGTGAGCGGTTCTCTCTCACTTAGATGTCTGGAAGTAGCTAGCAAGATAGCCTGGGTGCTCTATTTCTGTTGTTACTACTTTCGGATAAACCCTTAAAGAGATGGATGGGGCTGAAGCAAACGTCTTAGAGCTAGGGTCTATTTTCCTGAATTTACGCCTGATGTTCCCAGTGTAAACTGCCTGTTACTGAGGCCCAGAAGCCACCAGAATATGCATATAATTGGTACCATTGGACAGTTTCTAGAAATGTTAAAATAATGTCTGAGACTATTGATATGGCAGGCAAAATTCCAAAGGAAAAACCAAACAGATTTTTTTTGTTAGCTAAGTGTTCTATGTCATTCCAGCTCCCAGTCTCTTATAATGGAAAGCTAAGTGTTCTATGTCATTCCAGCTCCCAGATTGCAATTCCATTGGCTTCCACTGGATGTCAACTGTCTTTATGTGTTGTTTCAAGCTTGTTTCTTTAAAAATGAGCAAGAATTTGGATTTTTTTTTCAAAATCAGTCTGTTGGCGCGTGGTGAAGAGAACGCGTGCTTACTAATTTTACTTTTCTATTGAACATACTTCTTTCCATGTGAAATAGTATAGTTTAATTACATTTTAGGATGAATTAGAAACGTAGTTTGACTTGTTTGAACAAAGTTTAGCAGTATCTTTTTGGACACCTTTGTCTGCATGTTGAACGAGTGGATTAATGAAATCGATGGCGCCAACTAAACTGACTTTTTGGGATATAAAGAAGGAATTTATCTAACAAAAAAACATTTGTGTTGTAGCTGGGACCCTTTGGGATTGCAAACAGAGGAAGATTTTCAAAAGTAAGTGATTTATTTAATCGCTATTTGTGATTTTATAAATCCTGTGCTGGTTTTAAAATATGTTGATGTAAAGCCTACTGTAAATTGGACAACGCAGTTAGATTAAGAATAATTTAAGCTTTTAAATAATATAACGTACTTGTATGTTCATGAATGTTTAATATTACGATAATTTATTTGAATTGCAAGCCCTCCAATTTCACCAGATGGTGTCGACAGGTTAGTGGGATCCCTAATTAAGAGGGTGTGAAGGATGCTGAAGACAAAGAAGGGCTCTCAAATAGCGGCGCCAAAACAATAGTGAGTTTACAAGTTTATCAACTTTGAAAGCAAAATACTTTCTCTTTTTTATCAATGGTATGATATACTATTTTGTAGTCTCTATTTTTAATTTTGCTACATAAGACTGGTGTGACATGCTCACATGCTCTGAGGATGCAGCTAGGGTTACAGTCCGGGCCAGCAGCCACAATATTTAAATGTTTTACTGTCGTTGGCCACAGAGAACATTAGACCACATTCCTTGGGAGCGGGGCACATTCGTGGCACTGCGTTATCCTCAAAGCGGGCAAAGAAGGTGTTTAACTTGTCCGGGAGCAAGACGTCGGTGTCCTCGACGTGGCTGGTTTTCCCTTTGTAGTCCGTGATTGTCTGTAGAACCTACCTGTCTCATGTCTGATCCGTTGAAATGCGACTCCACTTTGTTACTGTACTGACGTTGTATCCGTTTGATTGCCTTCCAGATGGAATAACTACACTATTTGAATTCAACCATTTTCCAAGTCTCCTTGCCATGGTTAAATGCGGTGGTTCACGATTTTCTGTTTTGCGTGAATACTGCCACCTTTCCACAGTTTCTGATTTGGGTAGTGTGGCAGACCAGGGGGTTTGGTCAAAATGTTTACACAGATCAGACACGGACAGAGTAGGATTAGCTCGGTTTCAAGGGTGTTTATTTAAATAACAAACCAAAAGAAAAGAATAGGTCTACCCAGGAGACCCTCTCTAGGACACCATCTTCTCGGCTCCGGGTCTTACTGTATCCCCTAGGAGACCCTCTCCTGGATACCGTTTTCTGGGCTCCGGGTCTTACTGTATCCCCCAGGAGACCCTCTCCAGGATACCGTCTTCTGCGCTCCAGGTCTTGCTGTACCCTGTGTGGAACAATTCTGAACAAAGGGATCCAATAGAGGAAAGTCATATTTCGGGTAGTAATGCTGGTGAGTAACCTCCCCTCTGATATCCAAAAGTTCTTTCCGGCTGTATTTAATAACACAAAACAATTTCTGGGCTAATAATGTAAGAAATAACACAAAAAAATAAATACTGCAAAGTTTCTTAGGAGCGAGAAGCAGAGCTGCCGTGTCTGTCAGCACCATCTTGGTTGGGTACAGAAGTACCAGATCATTAGCAAACAATAGACATTTGACTTTAGATTCTAGTAGGGTGAGGCCGGGTGCTGCAGATTGTTCTTGTGCCCTCGCCAATATGTTGATATATGTGTTAAAGAGGGTGGGGGCTTAAGCTGCATCCTTGTCTCACCCCACGGCCCTATATAGAGAAATGTAGAGAAATGTTTTTTGTCAATTTTAACAGCACACTTGTTGTTTGTGTACATGGATTTGATAATGTCATAGGTTTTTATAATGGTGAATGGATTTCATTGTGTTTTATGTCCATCTATTTGTTCAGCAGACTCATGCCAAATTGAGTCGAAAGCTTTTCTGAAAACAACCAAAAACGTGAAGACTTTGCCTTTTATTTGGTTTGTTTGGCAACTAGGGTGTGCAGGATGAATACATGGTCTGTCACTCCATCATTTGATTGACATTTGCTCAGAACACTTTTTTCGCTGAGGAAATATACAAGTTAATGATAACGCAGAAGATTTTCCCAAAGTTGCTATTGACGCAGATTCCTCTGTATTTATTGGGGTCAAATTAGTATTGTATCATTGGGTTCAAAATTACACTTTTGTGTATTTGGGTCATAGGTCCTTGGTCCCAAATATTGGGGAAGATGCCAGAGCTGAGGATGATCTTAAAGAGTTTAAGTATAGCCAGTTGGAATATGTTGTCTGTATATTTTAACATTTCATTTAGCATACCATCAACCCCACAGGACTCTCTGGGTTGGAGGGTTTGTGTTTTGTCCTGTAGTTCAATCAATGTAATTGGATAATCCAGTGGGTTCTGGTAGTCTTTAATAGTTGATTCTAAGTGTTGTACTTGATCATGTAGATGTTGTTGCTGTTTGTTCTTTGTTATAGAGCCAAACAGATTGGAGAAATGGTTTACCCATACATCTCCATTTTGGATAGATAAATCTTAGAGTTGTTTGTTTAGTGTTTTCCAATTATCCCAGAAGTGGTTCGATTCTATGGATTCCACAATTCCATTGAGCAGATTTTTGATGTGCTGTTCCTTCTTTTTCTGTTGTGTATTTCTGTATTGTTTTAGTGATTCACCATATGGGGCGGCAGATAGCCTAGTGGTTAGAGCATTGGGCCAGTAACCGAAAGGTTGCTAGATCGAATACCCGAGCTAACAAGGTAAACATTTGTCATTCTGCCACTGAACAAGGCAGTTAACCCACTGTTTGTAGGCAATCATTTTAAATAAGAATGTGTTCTTAACCTTGCCAAGTTAAATTAAAAATAAAATACATTGTAAAGGCTTAGAATCAGGTTTTCTGGGTCTCTATGTTTTTGGCTGGATATGTTTCTCAATTTCATTCTTAGGTTTTTTTCATTCTTCATCAAACAATTTGTCATTGTTGTTAATTTTCTTAGGTTGTCTGCTTAACAATTTCAGATTTGATAGGGAAGCTGAGAGGTCAAATATACTGTTTAGGTTTTCTACTGCTAAGTCTACAACTTCATTATTACAGTGAAACTATTTGTCCAGGAAATTGTCTAGAAAGTATTGATTTTGTTGTTGCCTAATAGTTTTTTGGTAGATTTCCACACATTTCCACACTTTCCACACTATTTTACTTCCATCTATAGCATCTTTCAATATTATTCAGTTCCTTTGGCTTTTATACCTCATGATTGATAGCTCTGTTCAAGTAGAGTGTGATTTTGCTGTAATGTGATAGGGGTGTCAGTGGACTGACTGTGAACGTGCTTCCACACTCTCTCGCTCTGTCTCTGTATTTCTCTGTCAGACCTTAAGTAAGTCTTGTTCTTCGTAAGCAGGTAGTTTTACGGATGGCCTTAACAGCACTTTCTCCTGGGCCCACCCATAACCACATCCATATTCTAGACCTGGTTAATACCAAGGGGCTTTCTCCTGGGCCCACCCATAACCACATTCATACTCTAGACCAGGTTAATACCAAGGGGCTTTCTCCTGGGCCCACCCATAACCACATCCATACTCTAGACCAGGTTAATACCAAGGGGCTTTCTCCTGGGCCCACCCATAACCACAGCCATACCCTGGACCTGGTTATTACCAAGGGGCTTTCTACTGGGCCCACCCATAACCACATCCATACTCTGGACCTGGTTATTACCAAGGGGCTTTCTCCTGGGCCCACCCATAACCACATCCATACTCTAGACCAGGTTATTACCAAGGGGCTTTCTCCTGGGCCCACCCATAACCACATCCATACTCTAGACCTGGTTATTACCAAGGGGCATTCTACTGGGCCCACCCATAACCACAGCCATACCCTGGACCTGGTTATTACCAAGGGGCTTTCTACTGGGCCCACCCATAACCACAGCCATACTATGGACCTGGTTATTACCAAGGGGCTTTCTACTGGGCCCACCCATAACCACATCCATACTCTGGACCTGGTTATTACCAAGGGGCTTTCTACTGGGCCCACCCATAACCACAGCCATACTCTAGACCTGGTTATTACCAAGGGGCTTTCTACTGGGCCCACCCATAACCACAGCCATACTCTAGACCTGGTTATTACCAAGGGGCTTTCTACTGGGCCCACCCATAACCACATCCATACTCTAGACCTGGTTATTACCAAGGGGCTTTCTTTAGACATATCCTCTATTGTTGATGTTGCTTTTTCTGATCACCTCTGGGGATTTATACAACCTTCCTGCCCATAGAACTAAACGCATTATTAAGAAACAATACAGTCGCTTGTGAAAGTATTCAGCCCCCTTGGCCATTTTCCTATTTTGTTGCCTTACAACCTGGAATTAAACAGATTTTGGGGGGGTTTGTATCATTTGATTTACACAACATGCCTACCACTCTGAAGGCGCAAAATATTGTTTATTGTGAAACAAACAGGAAAAAAGACAAAAAAAAACAGAACACTTGAGCGTGCATAAATATTCACCCCCTCTGAAGTCAATACATTGTAGAGTCACATTTTTCAGCAATTACAGCTGCACGTCTCTTGGGGTATGTCTCTATAAGCTTGGATCATCTAGCCACTGGTATTTTTGCCAATTCTTCAAGGCTAAACTGCTCCAGCTCCTTTAAGTTGGATGGATTCTGCTGGTGTACTGCAGTCATACCACAGATTCTCAATTGGATTGAGGTCTGGTGCTTTGATTGGGCCATTCCAAGACATTTCTTTAACCACTCAAGTGTTGCTTTAGCAGTATGCTTAGGGTCATTGTCCTGCTGGAAGGTGAACCTCCGTCCGAGTCTCAAATCTCTGAAAGACTGAAACCGGTTTCCCTCAATAATTTACCTGTATTTATTAACACCATCCATCCTTCCTTCAATTCTGACCAGTTTCCCTGTCCCTGCAAATGAAAAACATCCCCACAGCATGATGCCGCCACCAACATGCTTCACTTTGGGGACAGGGTCTCGGGGTGATGAGAGGTGTGGGCTTTGAGCCAGCCATTGCATTTTCCTTGATGGCCAAAAAGCTCAATTTTAGTCTCATCTGACCAGAGTACCTTCCTCCATGTTTGGGGAGTCTCCCACATGCCTTTTGGCGAACACCAAACGTGTTTGGTTATTTTTTCTTTAAGCAATTGCTTTTTTTCTGGCCACTCTTCTATAAAGCCCAGTTCTGTGGAGTGCACGACAAAGTGGTCCAATGGACCACTCCGCTGTGGAGCTTAGCAGCTCATTCAGGGTTATCTTTGGTCTCTTTGTTGCCTCTCTGATTAATGTCCACCTTGCCTTGTCTGTGAGTTTTGGTGGGCAGCTCTATCTTGTTAGGTTTGTTGTGGTGCCATATTCTTTACATTTTTTGATAATGGAGTTTAATATTCAAAGTTTCTGATATGTTTTTATAACCCAACCCTGATCTGTACCAGGTAACCTACTATACCACCACCCTGATCTGTACCAGGTAACCCACTATACCACCAACCCTGATCTGTACCAGGTAACCCACTATACCACCAACCCTGATCTGTACCAGGTAACCCACTATACCACCAACCCTGATCTGTACCAGGTAACCCACTATACCACCAACCCTGATCTGTACCAGGTAACCCAGTATACCACCAACCCTGATCTGTACCAGGTAACCCACTATACCACCAACCCTGATCTGTACCAGGTAACCCATTATACCACCAACCCTGATCTGTACCAGGTAACCCACTATACCACCAACCCTGATCTGTACCAGGTAACCCACTATACCACCAACCCTGATCTGTACCAGGTAACCCACTATACCACCAACCCTGATCTGTACCAGGTAACCCACTATATCACCAACCCTGATCTGTACCAGGTAACCCACTATACCACCAACCCTGATCTGTACCAGGTAACCCACTATACCACCAACCCTGATCTGTACTTCTCCACAACTTTGTCCCTGATCTGTTTGGAGAGCTCCTTGGTCTTCATGGTGCCGCTTGCTTGGTGCTGCCCCTTGCTTAGTGGTGTTGCAGACTCTGGGGCCTTTCAGAACAGGTGTATACATACTGAGATCATGTGACACTTAGATTGCACACAGGTGGACTTTATTTAACTAATGATGTGACTTCTGAAGGTAATTGGTTGCTTCCAGATCTTATTTAAGGGCTTCATGATGACGTATGCACTCACCACTTTTCTGTTTTAAATTTAAGAGAATTATAATTTCAACGTGTCATTGTTTTCATTTCACTTCAAACTATTTGGACTATTTTGTTTATGTCCATTACATGAAATCCAACTGGTTGACAATGGTTGCCACAGACATGCTCAGGAAAGAGATACACAACTTAAGCCTTCTTTACATGCCTTCTCGAACCTATCCTTACCACCTTCCTCAAAACACTTCTTAAAAGTGCATATCTGAAGTGGTGCAAACTATCTTTAATCACTTCCTGTTCACAGTCACTTTCCCCACTGCACTAAAAACTCCTATGATGAAACACCTTCTGGGGAAAAGTAATATAGATTCTTCAGCTCTCAGACACTCTCCAACCTTCCATTTATAAGCAACATTCTGGAAAAATTGGTGTTCAAACAACTGAATTAT
>NC_092161.1:2865499-2924433 GCF_045791955.1 Oncorhynchus clarkii lewisi
ACACAGATTTATTTGCTAAGGGCTGTGTAGTGAGACAGGGAAGCAGCTTGAGCCCAACACTCTTCAACATATGCAGGTAGCATCAAACCTGATAATCTTTTGCCTTACACTTTCAGAGTCTTTTACATGCCTTTTCTCAAACTCCAGGCTTGCAGTCATGTAGCTTTTTCTCAGGAGTGGCTTCCATCCGGCCACTCTCCCATAAAGCCCAGTTTGGTGAAGCGCTGTAGAGCCTGTTACCCTTCTGGAAGGTTCTCCCATCTCAGCCAAGGAACTCTGTAGTTCTGTCAGAGTTGTCATTGGCTTCTTGGTCACCTCCTTGACCAAGGTCCTTCTTGCCCGGTGGATGAGATACGTATACTCACATTTCTATAGTGTTTTTCTATGAATCTTATTGAAAATTCTGTTTATCCGTTCAGTTAGTGATTTTTGTAGTTAGATTATTATGTTCTGTGTATTTTGTTTTGCATCTTAGCTAGCTAGCTTTTAACTCACAAACGAGTACGTTGGCTAGCAATTAGCCAAACCCCACCCCCCTCCCTTACCAACCATGGCACTGTTTTAACACAAGGTCCTGCAAGAGCTGCCAAAAGATAACAATGAACGATGTACATCGTCTGGCCAAGACAAGTAGCAAAGAAGCAACTTCCGAGTTGGAAAAAGGATTCTAACTTCGTCTCCAGTCCTTTTCACCTATGAAGGTAAGTGGTGCCAAGTTGCCTGTCAGACCAGACAAGGACGTTTCCTCAAAGCTGTAAAGTAGTTTAAGAAATGCTTTTAATAGTAGCTAGCTAACATTATGATCGCTCATTATTTTTTATTCCATACAGATTTTAACAGGGATAAAGTGACAGATCAGGTCAGCATAAAGGGTTCGCTGCTACAGGTTCATGAAGAAATATGAGAAACCACACAGTTTGAATGAAGGGTGAACAGTCAGCTGTTTGTGACACACTATTACTCAACCACACAGTTGCATTACTATTCCAGTCTGCACACTATTCCCAGATGGGAACACCAGTCGTCCCACCTGTGAACAGCTGCACAGAGGCATAAGCAGTGGCATAAGCCAAGGAATGTTTTAATAGCTATACCACATATCAACCCCATATTGTTGTAATCACATCATAATGCTAAGCAATTATTTCATGAAAACTTAAATCGTCTCATGATTACATTTAGAATAGTGACCTTGTACTGTCTTTTTACAGGGTCTGAAACCTGAACCCATAGGCAACAGAAGGAGGGATTTGGTATTCCCTAGTAGCCAGTATAGTAGGTAGTATTCCCTAGTAGCCAGTATAGCAGGTAGTATTCCCTAGTAGCCAGTATAGCAGGTAGTATTCCCTAGTAGCCAGTATAGTAGGTAGTATTCCCTAGTAGCCAGTATAGTAGGTAGTATTCCCTAGTAGCCAGTATAGTAGGTAGTATTCCCTAGTAGCCAGTATAGTAGGTAGTATTCCCTAGTAGCCAGTATAGTAGGTAGTATTCCCTAGTAGCCAGTATAGTAGGTAGTATTCCCTAGTTGCCAGTATAGTAGGTAATAACTGGTCATATCCTATTACACTTTGACTATATACAAATATTGATTATCAGGTGTTTTCAAGTGTTTAGATTGTCTGACCACAGCAGCAGCTGCTTTGCTTTACAGAAGTACACTCCACAGCGCCCTTCTTGGTCCGCTACCCGACCTCTCAGTTCTCCAGATAGAACAACTGTGACCCTCTGTCCAAGCCATTGATCTGCAGCATGGGGAGGTCTGCTGAAAAGCTTTTAGTCGACTCCCACTTTGGAAAGGTACAGGTGGGGAGCCTCCTGTCTTACCAGCAGCCTCCAATCACAACGCAACACAATTAATCTCTCAATGTGGATTCTAAGATAAGCAATGTCTTGATGGACCTGTGCTGCTGGCATTTGACTCTGTTTACAGACAGAAAAGGTGGAGGTGACTGTGTGCCTGGCACACAGTCATCAAGGAGGAACCACTTGTCTGACATCACTGCCATGTCTTCAGTGAGCAAGCCAAACAGTCCTGATTGTTTGAATAGCTCTTTGTCGCCGATGGAGCCAGCATTAAATTCTGACAGACAAATAACTTCTCCGTGTGGGACCATCCCTTTCAAGGTGCAGTGGGACCTGTAATGAGAGTGTGTAGAGGGAGACTGGCTGGCTGCTGGCATCTCAACTCGGTACAGTCAGTGATGACTTGGGTGTCTGGATACTTACTGAACTCCTTCGGCAACACAGCCTTGACATCTTCCGAAGACATCCATACAGAGACAGACCCCAGCAGAATGTAAAGGCAGTTGGCTCATGTGACAACCCTCCTGCTTACTGTCCAGTGATGGATGCCAAATCGGTCAGCGATGTCCTTCTCAGCTGACCCCAAGGACAAGGACATGGTGGAAGAGGAACAGATCATTCAGAATGTCTCTGTAGGACAAATGCACAAATCACTAACAGATATTTGCAGTGGGCTATAGCTTTTAGCTAAAGTGAAAAGTAACGTTGGTAAGACAATACAGTTACGGGTTAGGGTTAGGGTTAGGGGTTAGGGGTTAGGGTTAGGGGTTAGGGTTAGGGGTTAGGGTTAGGGTTAGGGGTTAGGGGTTAGGGGTTAGGGTTAGGGGTTACGGGTTAGGGTTAGGGTTAGGGTTAGGGGTTAGGGTTAGGGGTTAGGGGTTAGGGGTTAGGGTTAGGGTTAGGGTTAGGGTTAGGGGTTAGGGTTAGGGGTTAGGGTTAGGGTTAGGGTTAGGGGTTAGGGTTAGGGGTTAGGGGTTAGGGGTTAGGGTTAGGGTTAGGGTTAGGGGTTAGGGTTAGGGTTAGGGGTTAGGGGTTAGGGTTAGGGTTAGGGTTAGGGGTTAGGGGTTAGGGTTAGGGTTAGGGTTAGGGTTAGGGGTTAGGGTTAGGGTTAGGGGTTAGAACGTACTGAGTGGTTACACGGAAAGCCCACCTCCTTATTCCTCAGCTTGGCTCTCCTTGCTCGTGTGACACGGACAATATTGGCATTTGACGGTTCGATGAGAGACCAAAAGGCCATCAGACGGTCATATGAGGCAAATCTACATGGGGAAAAACATTGATAGGGGTTATTTAACATTAAATGTAGTATCATAAATCTAAGACAGAAATTAAGGTAGCTATGGAATGTGGTGGCAGATATCAAACAGTGTGAAGTTTATGATGTAACAATGCTAAGCAGGGCTAGGTTCACCCACCTTGTGAAGGCCTGGATCTGATTCCACAAATCACTGCAGCCCAAAATGAGTTCTCCCAGTCAAATCCTCTACTTTGTTCCGTAGGTCCTCAATCTCTCTCTGCATCTCTTCCCTCTCAATCAAAACCAGATCAACTGCAGCAGGCCCAGGCACAGCACAGTAGTCGTGGTCATGGTAGCTATCCATCTTTTTATCCTCTCCATCTTCAACATGGTGGTCCTCTGCACATCCAGGCTGTGGTTTCTCCCTTCATTCCCAAACACTTGCTCTTGCTTGGACATGGTAGATATTCCACTGGAATAGCAAAGGTACTTCTCCCTTCCTCAGACTTCGAAGCCCACTTAGAAGATTCAATGAAATCGTCTGGTAAAAAGTGTCTACCACACACCTTGGAGTGACTTGTGACGGTGAAGTTTTCCCTGTCAATATTGATGCCCCATTTTTCTCTTAGCTCAGTATCATTGAGAAATTAGTGAAAACTCAACAAGGAGTATTTCGCTGAGGAGGTACACAATGGAACAGAGCAATATTCCATGGAGCTGACCTCTCGCCTCAAAACTTTATGTTGCTCTTCTTCATTTCCTAACTTTCAATATCACGCACCAACTAATAACGTTAACCCACGTGCTGGTAGCTAATGTTTGCTAGCTAAAGAGACAAAAAAAGACACACAACAGAATAATCGAATTACAAAAATCACCAACACCATTTTCAGTCAGATTAATAAAAAACACTATAGAAATATGATTATATTAATATACTGATTATGTTAATATACTGATTATATTAATATACTGATTATATTAATATACTGATTATGTTAATATACTGATTATATTAATATACTGATTATATTAATATACTGATTATGTTAATATACTGATTATATTAATATACTGATTATGTTAATATACTGATTATGTTAATATACTGGTTATATTAATATACTGATTATGTTAATATATTGATTATATTAATATACTGATTATATTAATATACTGATTATGTTAATATTGTGATTATATTAATACACTGATTATGTTAATATAGTGATTATATTAATATACAGATTATATTAATAAACGGATTATATTAATATACAGATTATGTTAATATACTGATTATGTTAATATACTGATTGTTTTAATATATTGATTATATTAATATACTGATTATGTTAATACTCTGATTGTGTTAATATAGTGATTATGTTAATATATTGATTATGGTCATATATTAATTATGTTAATATGTTGATTATGTTCATATATTGATTATGTTAATATAATTATTATATTAATATACTGAGATATTGGCTACAATCAGGATGACAGGACGCGATCGGGACAGGAAGCTATGTATCGGGAAGGAAGTTGAGGGGAACTGGGCGTTGCTACGTTGTGCATCTTGGGTTGAGGTCAGGGTATTGTGGAGGCCAGGTCATCTGATGCAGCACCATCAATCTCTTTCTTGGTCAAGTTACACAACCTGGATGTAACGGGGTGCGTACTGGTGGCAGAGAAGTCAGGCGCAGGAGAAACTGATTCACAACGGTGTCGTTTAATAAACATTAAAACCACCGTAAACAGAACAATCAATGAATGGGTCAAACAAAACCCGGTATCCATCAGCATAACATACACAAGCACTACAAATTCCGGACAAGGACATGGGGGAAACAGAGGGTTAAATACACAACATGTAATGATGTAATTGAAACCAGGTGTGAGGGAAGACAAGACAAAACAAATGGAAAATGAAAGGTGGATCGGCGATGGCTAGAAAGCCGGTGACGTCGACCACTGAACGCTGCCCGAACTAGGAGAGGGACCAACTTTGGGGGAAGTCGTGACACTGGAGGTGTGTTTTGGGTCATTGTCCTGTTGAAAAATAAATGATAGTCCCACTAAGCACAAACCAGATGGATGGCGTATCACTGCAAAATGCTCTGCTAGCATGCTGGTTAAGTGTGCCTTGAATTCTAAATAAATCACAGACAGTATCACCAGCAAAGCACCCCCACACCATCACATATCCTCCTCATGCAGAGATCATCTGTTCACCTACACTGACCAAAACAACAAGTTTGATCTTCCAAAAGAAAGCCAGATCTCATGGAAATAAATACCAGTTCACCCTAGAAGAGGTAAACAGTAACCACACCACCAATTATACCTAACTCAGTCTTAACATCAAAGCATCAGGGCGGTTAGACACCGCTATCAAAACACTGGCGGAGAAAGCAAGGTGAGAATACTACTCAGTAAAGAAAACAATACAGAAATGTAACCCTCTAATCCAACCAATTCTAATGTATGGCAGTGAAATATTGGGCCAATTATTATACTGAAATATGGGGCCCATTATTACAGTGAAATATGGGGCCCATTATAACAGTGAAATATGGGGCCCATTATTACAGTGAAATATGGGGCCCATTATTACACTGAAATATGGGGCCCATTATTACACTGAAATATGGGGCCCATTATTACACTGAAATATGGGGCCCACTATAACAGTGACATTTGGGGCCCATTATTACAGTGAAATATGGAGCCCACTATAACAGTGAAAACACACGTCATATAGGACAAAAACCCTCACAGAAAAAGTGCATCTTGAATTTTCAAAAACATGTACATTACATAGAAGCTGACTTCCTCTTCTACTGCCCATTGAAAAAAAGGCATGCAAATTCTGAATTCACCTAGACCAATCACATGAAGGGTTCATACAAACAAAAAAGGTGGAACGCTTCCGAACTGGTAAAGAGACTTCACTTTAGCTGAATATTTAAACTGTCTAGAAGACCCCAAACAAAGAACAACCTTAATTAAATATAAAATGAGTGATCATAGTCTGGCAGTTGAAACCGGACACCATCAATAAACATGGTTAGCTGGAGAGGACAGTTTCCAATCACCTGGCACAAATAAATATTCATTATAGACTCGTTCTTCCTGAAAATTCCAAACGAAAATGTCTAAATTCACAGAACAATCACACCAACTTTGTAGGGAAAGTTCATTTCTGATTAGTTTTTTGTGAGAAATGACTTTCAAAAGACAGAAATGGAAATGCATGAATGTATTTGTCTTAAGGACATTAAAACATTGAAAATACAAAATACGGGTCTGTGGCAAAGAAGGGGGTCGAGTGATAAATGACAGATATGTGAGAGCAGAACTAATAAACAGGCTCTGCCAGATCATTAAAATGGCCACCCCTGTCAGAACTACAGATCACAAAATGGCCGACCGCCAAAACTACAAGTCCCAGAAGCAAGGGGAACCCTCAGAAGGTGGAGCCGACCCACAGATAAAGGGTCAAGAAAAACCAGGAAGAGAGAGAGAGAGTGCTGGAAGGATCTATGAACAATAGAGAAAGAGACAATTGAGATTGGCTGGATTTACCGTGTATGAGCTGGATTGTTTTGGACTTACCTGTTGGCGTTTGGACCTGGACCTACCGAGAACCCGATTCGTGTACCGAACCCTGCTATCCTTAACCTCGCCTACGGCCTGGGTGGACCAGGACGGAGAAACAAACATACAGGTCCTGTTGGAAAGAACTCTCATTCTTGGGTGATTTGGTAACAGTTTACCACTAAATTTGTCACAAACGCTCCTAACCTTGAAGAGGTTTGCCACAGGGTCCTTGGAAATTACAAATAAGCGCTTGAAAAAGTCCTCGAAAGATCTTAAATTTGACTTGCCAATGTCTGTTTAAATCCTGTAGGCTACTGGATTTGCCCAAATGTAAGAGAAAATCACCCGCTATTGAAATGATGTGCGCATTACTCACTTTCCTGACAGATCTTGACCCAGGCCAGTATACATTTTATATAACCATTGGTAAACTTAAGCTGAATTTCAAAGTTATGTGTGTATGTGTGTTTGTCAACCCGCCCCAAAAAAGTAAAGTAAAGTAAAGTGTGTGTGTGTGTGTGTGTGTGTGTGTGTGTTGGAGGGTCAGTGGAGAATGTGTGTGTGTGTTGGAGGGTCAGTGGAGAATGTGTGTGTGTGTTGGAGGGTCAGTGAAGAATGTGTGTGTGTGTGTGTTGGAGGCTCAGTGGAGTATGTGTGTGTGTGGTTAGAGTCCAGTGAGTGTACGTACAGTACATCAAGCCTTTGCAAGACAGTCAGAGCAAAAAAATCATAATAAATAGTAATACAATAAGGGGGTTCATGTAAATTGTCCAGGTAGTCATTTGATGAACTGTTCAGCAGCCTTATGGGGGTAGAAGTTGTTTAGAGTCCTGTTGGTTCCAGATTGGGGGCATCTGTACTGCTTGCCGTGCGGTAGCAGAGAGAACGGTCTATGAATGGGGTGGCTGGGGTCTTTGACAATTTTCATGGCTTTTCTCTGACACCGCCTGATATAGAGGTCATGGATTGGAGGTTGCTTCGCCCCAGTGATGTACTGGGTCGTTCGCACGACCCTCTGTAGCGCCTTCCGGTCGGAGGCCGAGCAGTTGCCATACCAGGTGGTGATGCCACCGTTCAGCCATACCAGGTGGTGATGCCACCGTTCAGCCATACCAGGTGGTGATGCCACCGTTCAGCCATACCAGGTGGTGATGCAACCGTTCAGCCATACCAGGTGGTGATGCAACCGTTCAGCCATACCAGGTGGTGATGTAACCGTTCAGCCATACCAGGTGGTGATGCAACCGTTCAGCCATACCAGGTGGTGATGTAACCGTTCAGCCATACCAGGTGGTGATGCAACCGTTCAGCCATACCAGGTGGTGATGCAACCGTTCAGCCATACCAGGTGGTGAAGCAACCGTTCAGCCATACCAGGTGGTGAAGCAACCGTTCAGCCATACCAGGTGGTGATGCCACCGTTCAGCCATACCAGGTGGTGATGCCACCGTTCAGCCATACCAGGTGGTGATGCCACCGTTCAGCCATACCAGGTGGTGATGCCACCGTTCAGCCATACCAGGTGGTGATGCAACCGTTCAGCCATACCAGGTGGTGATGCAGCCATGCTCTCAATGGTGCAGCTGGATAACTTTGGTCTGAGGTACCATGTCATATCTTTTCAGCCTCCTGATGGGGAAGAAGCGTTGCCGTGACGTCTTCACGACTGTCTTGGTGTGGTTGGAACATGTTTGTTTGTTGGCGATGTGGACACCAAGGAACTTGAAGCTCTCAACCAGCTCCACTACAACCTCGTCAATGAGAATGGGGTTGTGTTCTGTCCTCCTTTTCCTGTAGTCCACAATCATCTCCTTTGTCTTGCACACATTAGGAGAAAGGTTGTTGTCCTGGCACCACACTGCTAGGTCTCAGACCTCCTCCCTATAGGCATCGTTGTCGGGGATCAGGCCTACCACCCTCATGCCAACTTAATGGCGTGTGTGAACGGAGGTTCATCTAATACTTGTGATCGCTCTTTCTCTCCAGTCTGCCTGCTCATAATATGCAAAATGACAATCGCAAAACACAACACATTTTCATGTTCAACTTTCTTTATAAAATCAAATAGTTTGCCCTAATGAACAGTTATTGTCCATTTTTATGAAAAAATATTAGCCATATCACTCTCCCTTTAGATTTTTAAATAAGATAAACTCAAATAAAATAGTTGTACTTTGTGTACAAACGTTATCAGTGGTAGTAATTCATGAATTGTTTTGTCACCTTAATATTCTCCTGTTTCCAGCCCCGTTGCTCTGTCAGAGACAAAGCATACGCCTGACATTACCTCCAACAATGGTCTCACGGCTCGCAAGATACACATTTCATCACTGATATGCCTGCAGAGGACCGGTCTTCAATTTGATTGTGTAAAAGTAATTCTACCTAACCTTGATTGACTTCTTTCATTTCTTGACTTAAACAGTCCGTTCATTCCTCTAGCAATCTCTCACTCCATCTCTCTATCGCTCTCTCTAACCCACACTATCTCTCTATCGCTCTCTCTAACTCACATAATCTCTCTATCGCTCTCTCTAAATCACACTATCTTTTCTCACTCACTCCATCGCTATCTCTAACTATTTCTCTAACTCATACTATCGCTCTCTCTAACTCATGCTATCTTTTGTCTCACTCACTCCATCTCTCCATCGCTATCTCTAACTCACACTATCTCTCTGTCTCACTCACTCCATCTCTCCATCGCTATCTCTAACTCACACTATCTCTCTGTCTCTCTTGCTCCATCTCTCACCCCATTACATCATTGTGTATGTATTCACTATGCATGGCTTGTGAGATAATTATGTTTTCTCATTTCCAGTGTTTCCAATGTCTTTCTTCCCATCTCCCCCTTAACGGACAGTCGTATGTGTCTGTATGTAATGGCCCTGAGTCACCCATCATCAGCTCTACCAGACATCAGCCTGCCTGGAAACATTTACACATATTACAACACACAGATTGATCCAAATATTGAGCGAATCAACTCTGTTTCACCTGGAATTTCCCTGTGCATTAGGATGTGTAAACCTCTCCTTGTGTAATCTCTCTCTCTCTCTCTCTCTCTCTCTCTCTCTCTCTCTCTCTCTCTCTCTCTCTCTCTTTCCAGCTCTGTGTTTAGGGCCAAATATCACTCTAGTTTGCTCTGTTTTTTTTTGTGAATGTGTCAAGAGAAAACAAAAAGATAATTACATGATTTGGTTGGTTCTAATTGTGTTGCTTTCCTGAGGCTCTGTGGGGTTGTCACGACTTCCGCCGAAGTTGGCTCCCCTGCCTGTTCGGGCGGTGCTCGGCGGTCGTCGTCACCGTCCTACTAGCCACCATCGATCCCTTTTTCGTTTGTCTGTTGGTTTTGTCTTATTAGTTTCACCTGTGTGTATTTTAGTTTATTGACGTCCTTATTTATAGTAGGTTGTCCCGCCCTTGTTTCGTGCGGGATTGTTTTGGTTTCATGTATTTTAGTGATTACGTATTGTGCTATTTGCTCCGATATATCTTAATCCTGTGTTGGATTATTTCACCCGTGTTTTCGGGTTTTCAGTGTTTGTTCCGGAGAATAAACTATCGACTCACTGCACCTGCTCTCTGCGCTTGATTCCACCTACCTTGTGAATACGTGACAGAATCCCGCACCCGTCCAATGGAATCAGCAGGAGCAGCCGCGTCTCCTCTCCCATCGATGGAGGAGAGAGTCCTCCACCACACCAGCGTGCTCCATCGGATTGGTTCTGCCATGGACCAAATGATGGAGAGGATGGATCGATGGGAGAGGAGTGGTCTTCCCACATCATCACTAGCACCCCCTTCTCCAGCACCTCCTGTTCCTGTGACCACATCTGGCTCCGGGGCTCTGCGGTTGACGCTCCCACGGGAGTATGACGGAACGGCGGCTGGGTGCCAGGGTTTCCTCCTTCAACTGGAGCTATACCTGGCTACCGTGCGTCCTGCTCCCTCTGGAGAGGAGAGCGTGAGCGCCCTCGTCTCCTGCTTGACTGGGCGAGCCCTCGAGTGGGCCAACGCAGTATGGAATGGCCCGGACTCGGCGAGGGATAATTACCCAGAGTTCACCCGCCGATTCCGAGCTGTTTTTGACCATCCACCAGAGGGTCGGGTGGCGGGTGAACGGCTGTTCCACCTGCGGCAGGAGACGAGGAGCGCTCAGGACTTTGCTCTGGAGTTCAGGACCCTGGCCGCAGGAGCAGGATGGAACGACAGGGCCTTGGTCGACCATTTCAGATGCAGTCTCAGGGAGGACGTCCGCAGGGAGCTGGCATGTCGGGACACCACCTGCACACTGGATGAGCTCATTGACTTGGCTATCCGTCTCGACAATCTGCTGGCTGCTCGCGGGCGTTCGGATCAGGCCCTGTCGTTTCCACTTCCCAGCCCTCCTGCCCCTATCCCTATGGAATTAGGAGGGGCAGCTTCGAGGGAGACCGGAGGAGGAGTGTCCTCCTGCACCAGTTGTGGTCGACGAGGGCACACGTCAGACCGGTGCTGGAGGAACTCGTCTGGGAGTCGGGATGGCAGGCGGAGCACTGCTCGATCACCCCAGGTGAGTAAGCACCAGACTCACCCAGAGCCTCCTGTCGGTCATGTGTATGTTTTGATTTCTTTCCCTGGGTTTTTCCCCTCTCTACAGCATAAGGCGCTAGTCGATTCAGGCGCAGCTGGGAATTTCATGGATCGTGGGCTTGCGTTAAGGCTAGGGATTCCCCTGGTGTCGGTAGATCAACCTTTCCCCGTGCACTCATTAGATAGCCGACCATTAGGGTCAGGAGTGATTAGGGAGGCTACGGTGCCACTGGACATGGTAACGCAGGGGGATCATAAGGAGCAGATTAGTCTGTTCCTTATAGATTCACCTGCGTTTCCGGTGGTGTTGGGGGTTCCCTGGTTAGCTCAACACAACCCGGTGATTTCCTGGCGACAGGGGGCTCTTAAGGGGTGGTCAGAGGAGTGTTCAGGTAGGTGTAGAGGAGTTGCCGTTGGTGCGACTACGGTGGAGAGTCCAGACCAAGTTTCCACCGTGCGCATTCCCTCTGAATATGCCGATTTGGCTATCGCCTTCAGTAAAAAGAAGGCGACCCAATTACCACCTCATCGTCGAGAGGACTGCGTGATAAACCTTCTGGAGAACGCTGCACTTCCTAGGAGTCACGTGTATCCATTGTCCCAGGAGGAGACGGTAGCGATGGAAACATACGTTACTGAATCACTGAGACAGGGGTACATTCGGCCCTCCGCATCACCCGTCTCCTCGAGCTTCTTTTTTGTGAAGAAGAAGGATGGAGGTCTGCGTCCGTGCATTGATTATAGAGGTCTAAATTCCATCACAGTGGGGTTTAGTTACCCACTACCTCTCATCGCCACGGCGGTGGAATCATTTCACGGGGCGCGCTTCTTCACAAAACTGGACCTGAGGAGCGCGTATAATCTGGTGCGTATCCGGGGAGGGGATGAGTGGAAAACTGCATTCAGTACTACATCTGGTCATTATGAGTACCGCGTCATGCCATACGGGTTGAAGAATGCTCCAGCCGTTTTCCAATCCTTCGTAGACGAGATTCTCCGAGACCTGCTCGGGCAGGGAGTGGTAGTGTACATCGATGACATCTTGATCTATTCTGCCACACGCGCGGCGCATGTGTCTCTGGTGCGTAAGGTACTTGGGCGACTGCTGGAGCATGATCTGTATTGCAAGGCGGAGAAATGTGAGTTTTTCAAACAGTCCGTTTCCTTCCTGGGATATCGTATTTCCACCTCTGGGGTGGTGATGGAGGATGACCGCGTTACAGCCGTGCGTAATTGGCCGACTCCGACCACGGTGAAAGAGGTGCAGCGGTTTTTAGGGTTTGCCAATTACTACCGGAGGTTTATCCGGGGTTTTGGTCAGGTAGCTGCTCCCATCACCTCGCTGCTGAAGGGAGGACCGGTGCGCTTGCGCTGGTCAGCAGAGGCGGGCAGAGCATTCACTCGTTTGAAGGAGCTGTTCACCAATGCACCCGTGTTGGCGCATCCGGACCCCTCTTTAGCGTTCATAGTGGAGGTGGATGCGTCCGAGGCTGGGGTCGGAGCCGTGCTGTCCCAACGCTCGGGCGTGCCACCCAAACTTCGCCCTTGTGCTTTTTTTTCGAGCAAGCTCAGCCCAGCGGAGCGAAACTATGATGTGGGGGACCGGGAGTTGTTAGCTGTAGTCAAGGCTCTGAAGTTGTGGAGACATTGGCTTGAGGGGGCTAAACACCCCTTTCTCATCTGGACTGACCATCGTAATCTCGAGTATATCCGGGCAGCGAAGAGAATGAATCCACGTCAGGCTAGATGGGCCATGTTTTTTACCAGATTCCGGTTTACCCTCTCATACCGGCCCGGCTCCAAAAACACCAAGGCCGACGCGCTGTCCCGCCTCTATGATACCGAGGAGCGGCCCGTTGAGCTAACTCCCATCATTTCACCGTCATGTCTCGTGGCACCGGTGGTATGGGAGGTGGACGCAGAGATAGAGGGGGCCTCACGGTCAGAGCCGGCCCCCCCCAACTGTCCAGTAGGAACCCAGTACGTACCGAGGGGGGTCCGGGACAAGCTGATTCGGTGGGCTCATACTCTCCCCTCCTCGGGTCATCCGGGCATCGAGAGGACAGTGCGGAGTCTGAGAGGGAGATACTGGTGGCCCACGCTAGCTAAAGACGTGAGATTTTATGTCTCCTCCTGCTCCGTGTGTGCTCAGAGCAAGGCTCCTCGGCACTTGCCTAGAGGGAAATTACAACCCCTCCCCGTTCCACAACGGCCGTGGACACACTTATCGGTGGACTTTCTTACCGACCTTCCCCCGTCCCAGGGAAGTACTACAATCCTGGTCGTTGTGGATCGGTTTTCTAAGTCCTGTCGTCTCATCCCGTTGCCCGGTCTCCCTACGGCCCTGCAGACTGCTGAGGCCTTGTTTACCCATGTCTTCCGGCACTATGGGGTGCCTGAGGACATCGTTTCTGATCGGGGTCCCCAATTCACGTCCAGAGTATGGAGGGCGTTTATGGAGAGACTGGGGGTCTCGGTCAGCTTAACCTCAGGTTTTCACCCCGAGAGTAATGGGCAGGTGGAGCGCGTAAATCAAGAGGTGGGCAGGTTTCTGCGGTCCTATTGCCGAGACCGGCCTGGTGAGTGGGCAAGGTATGTTCCCTGGGCTGAACTAGCTCAGAACTCCCTACGCCACTCCTCAACTAACTTGTCTCCTTTTGAGTGTGTGCTAGGTTACCAGCCGGTCCTGGCTCCATGGCATCAGAGCCAGACCGAGGCCCCTGCGGTGGAGGAATGGGTACAGCGCTCCAAGGACACATGGAAAGCCGTTCAGGACTCACTACGGTTAGCGGGCGAACGGCAGAAGAGGAGCGCTGACCAACACCGCAGTGAGGCCCCCGTGTTTGCACCGGGGGACAGGGTCTGGCTCTCGACCCGGAACCTGTCCCTCCGCCTGCCCTGTCGGAAGCTGGGGCCGCAGTGTGTGGGGCCGTTTAAAGTCCTGCGGAGAATAAACGAGGTGTGTTACAGGTTACAACTTCCTAGGTATTACCGTATTAACCCCTCGTTTCATGTGTCTCTCCTCAGGCCGGTGGTGGCTGGTCCCCTGCAAGAAGGTGAGGTGCCTGAGGTCCCTCCGCCCCCCCTGGACATCGAGGGGTCCCCGGCGTACACAGTTCGGGGCATTCTGGATTCGAGACGCCGGGTGGGGGGCCTACAGTACCTCGTGGACTGGGAGGGGTACGGTCCGGAGGAGAGATGCTGGGTTCCGGTGAGGGACATTTTGGACCCTTCTCTCCTGAGTGATTTCCACCGCCTCCACCCGGATCGCCCAGCACCTCGTCCTCCGGGTCGTCCTCGAGGACGGTGGCGGCGCGCTGCGGGGGCCGCGCGTCAGGGGGGGGGTACTGTCACGACTTCCGCCGAAGTTGGCTCCCCTGCCTGTTCGGGCGGTGCTCGGCGGTCGTCGTCACCGTCCTACTAGCCACCATCGATCCCTTTTTCGTTTGTCTGTTGGTTTTGTCTTATTAGTTTCACCTGTGTGTATTTTAGTTTATTGACGTCCTTATTTATAGTAGGTTGTCCCGCCCTTGTTTCGTGCGGGATTGTTTTGGTTTCATGTATTTTAGTGATTACGTATTGTGCTATTTGCTCCGATATATCTTAATCCTGTGTTGGATTATTTCACCCGTGTTTTCGGGTTTTCAGTGTTTGTTCCGGAGAATAAACTATCGACTCACTGCACCTGCTCTCTGCGCTTGATTCCACCTACCTTGTGAATACGTGACAGGGGTGTGTTTGTGTTTGTGAACAGAGCCCCAGGACCAGCTTGCTTAGGGGACTCTTCTCCAGGTTCATCTCTCTGTAGGTGATGGCTTTGTTATGGAAGGTTTGGGAATCGCTTCCTTTTAGGTAGTGTTAGAATTGAACAGCTCCTTTCTGGTTTTTCATAATTAGCGGGTATTGGCTTAATTCTGCATGCATTATTTTGTGTTTTACGTTGTACAATGATCATTTTTCTAAGAGAGAGACAACAATAAGGAAATTAGGTAGCATGTCTACCACTAATATCTCTACTACAACCATTACCACTAGTAACATTTCTACCACTAATATCTAATATCTCTACTACCATTACCACTAGTATCATTTGTACCCCTAATATCTCTACCAACATTACCACTAGTAGTATTTATACCTCTCTCTACTACCACCATTACCATTAGTATCATTTATACCTCTAATATCTCTACCACCATTACCACTAGTTTCATATATACATCTAATATCTCTACCACCATTACCACTAGTATCATTTATACCTCCAATATCTCTACTACCATTACCACTAGTAGTATTTATACCTCTCTCTACTACCACCATTACCACTAGTATCATTTATACCTCTAATATCTCTACTACCACCATTACCACTAGTATCATGTCTACCTCTAATATCTCTACCATCATTACCACTAGTATCATTTATACCACTATTATATCTACCTACTACCATTACCACCAGTAGTATTTATACCTCTAATATCTCTACTACCACCATTACCACTAGTATAATTTATACCTCTAATATCTCTACCTACTAAAACTAAATTAAATGTATGACTAACTAGCTGTCATCCATCAGTACTACCAACTACCATCATCATTACTAGTAATACTGCTTCCACCACCATCATTAACCGCTTAATCATGGTGTTGGAGTCGTGCCTGGCCATGCAGTCGTGAGTGAACAGGGAGTACAGGAGGGGACTGAGCACGCACCACTGCGGAGCTCCAGTGTTGAGGACCAGCGTGGCAGATGTGTTCCTACCTACCCTCACCACCTGGGGGTGGCCTGTCAGGAAGTCCAGGATCCAGTTGCATAGGGGGGTGTTTAGTCCCAGGGTCCTTAGCTTAGTGATGAGCTTTGAGGGTAGTATGGTGTTAAACCCTGAGCTGTATTCAATGAATAGCATTCTCACATAGGTGTTCCTTTTGTCCAGGTGAGAAAGGGCAGTGTGGAGAGTAGAGATTGCATCATCTGTGGATCTGTTTGGGCGGTATGCAAATTGGAGTGGGTCTAGGGTTTCTTGTCTAGGTGTGCTTGCTGAAGGCTACTCCAGATTTAACTCCTAATGTTATTATTAATAGTATTACATGATGCTATGCTAATAGCCTAGCTAGTAGCTGTGTAGCGTAGCCTAACCTACATGATCTGCAGTGGACAGCTGTGTAGCTTAGCCTAACCTTAATAGTATTATGTTATGCTATGCTACTAGTCTAGCTAGTGTAGCGTAGTCTAACCTACATGAGCTACACAGCTGCTCACTGTAAATCTTGTGCGCTCACTCTAACGATTTAACACGAAACAAACATCAAAATGTCCGGATGGCTTGATATTTTTTTTGTATGATATTTTTATGTATTTATACTTTTTTTTAACCAAAAACATGGATGCAATATGTAAAGTGTTGGTCCAATTTTACATGAGCTGAAATTAAAAGATCTCAGAAATGTTCCATACAAACAAAAAGCTTATTGCCCTCAAATGTGTTTACATCCCCTGTTAGTGAGCATTTCACTTTTGAGAAGAGAATCCATCCACCTGACAGGTGTGACATATCAAGCAGCTGATTAAACAGCATGATCATTACACAGGTGCACCTTGTGCTGGGGGACAATGAAAGGCCTCTTTAAAATGTGCAGTTTTGTCACACAACACAATGCCACAGATGTCTCAAGATTTGAGGGAGCGTGCAATTGGCATGCTGACTGCAGGAATATCCACCAGATCTGTTGCCAGAGAATTGAATGTTAATCTCCTCTACCATAAGCCGCCTCCAACGTAGTTTGAGAATATTTGGCAGTACTTCTGACCAGCCTCACATCCGCAGACAGTGTGTATAGTGTTGTGTGGGGGAGTGGTTTGCTGATGTCAACGTTGTGAACAGAGTGCCCCGTGGTGGTGGGGTTATGGTATGGGCAGGCATAAGCTACGGACAACGAACACAATTGAATTTTATCGATGACAATTTGAATGCACAGAGATATCGTGATGAGATCATGAGGTCCATTGTCGTGCCATTCATCCACCACCATCACCTCATGTTTCAGCATGATAATGCCCAGCCCCATGTCTCAAGGATCTGTACACAATTCCATATCCTGCATATTCACCAGACATGTCACCCAGTGAAATTTTTTTGGGATGCTCTGGATCGACGTGTACGACAGCGTGTTCCAGACGCCGCCAATAGTCAGCAGCTTCGCAAGGCCATGGAAGAGGAGTGGGACAACACTCCACAGGTCACATTCAACAGCCTAGCCTGATCAACTCTACTCGAAGGAGACACATGATTCACACCAACGGACTGGTTTTCTGATCCATGCTCCGACATTTTATTTGTTTTAAAGGTATCTGGGACCAACAGCTTCATATCTGTATTCCCAGTAGTGTGACATTTCTATATTAGTGCCTAATAGATATATTTCAATTGACCTATGTCCTCATATGAAATGTAACTCAGTAAATATCTTTGAAATTGTTGCATGTTGCATGTATATGTGTATAGCAATATGTAAACGACCTTCTGATGCATTTCAAAGCAAAACATGGGCAAAATACATAAATGGTAAATATATATATATATATTCTCCTCTGTCACCGTTTAACAACTCCAAACCCATGTTGAGGTATTCAGATTGTCCCTACTAGATTGATGTCAGGTATAATTTGTATAATTTAAAAATAAATCTGCATACATTAACATGTGTTTTAATGAGAACCAAATCAATCATTCCATCTACCTACTTTTTCGACTATAACCAGTCACTATCATTACGTCTGCACTCGTTGTTAATACTATAACTGATTTCACAAGCTAATGCTTCAAAACAAGCTCGCAAGCACACCACACTTCTTTTTTAGTAAATTACTTTTCAAGTTTCATTTGGATTTAATGTTTCTCTGCATTATTCTCTCTCTCTCTCTCTCTCTCCTCTCTCTTGGCCCTCTCTCTCTTTCTCCCCATCTCTTTCTCTCTTCCGCCCTCTCTATTGTTTACTGCCACTACTCTCTCTCTTTCTCCCCATCTCTTTCTCTCTTCCTCCCTCTCTATCGTTTACTCCCCCTCCTCTCTCTCTGTCCCTCCACCTCTCTCATTTACACATCCACAGATTGAGACACAGATTGAGACACCTCTGTGTCACCTGGAATTTCCTTTTTTGTATTTAGGATGTGTACATATATTATCCATCTCCCTCTCTCTCTGAAACGAATTGAACATTTATGATAAATGACTTGCCTCCGTGATGAGATGCCAAAGTAGTGGTCAGACTTTCTAACACAACTCACCAGATTATTTCTCCCTCCCTCCCTCCCTCCCTCCCTCCCTCCCTCCCTCCCTCCCGTCAAACATGTAAACGGTGAGGTTCTAACCACCTTCCATCCCAGCAGTATCAATGGGGTTCAGGGAACCATTAGACCAGAAGGACACAGAATATGTGTCCCAAATGGCTCCCTATAAAGCATGGTTGTGATACAGTAGCAGCCAGCAGTGACTGGTAATACAGAACCTCAGAGCGCCAAGACAGGGACACCACTACCTAACAGCAGGCCATCAACACGCACACTGAAACCAGTGGAGAGTAGGACCACCCGAAACAAGCGGAACCGATTGGCTCATACCCAACCCCAACAGCCTACATGTATTGCTTTGTTAGATTCTCTAAATGAAAGCAGTACGTGTTTTCGTTCAAGGAAATGTCTGAAGTTTTCCATTTGTTAATCATCAAGTTCAAACCCCCGAGCTGACAAGGTACAAATCTGTAGTTCTGTCCCTGAACTGACAGTTAACCTACTGTTCCTAGGCCGTCATTGAAAATAAGAATTTGTTCTTAACTGACTTGCCTAGTTAAATAAAGGTTAATCATCAAGTTGGCCTGCACCTGAAACAAGTGGAAAAAACAACACTCTCCTAGTCTTACCCCTGGTCCATATACTGCTGTGGACCACATGACCTGCAGTGAGTAGCTGTGTAGCGTAGCCTAACCTACATGACCTGCAGTGAGTAGCTGTGTAGCGTAGCCTAAACTACATGACCTGCAGTGTTATGTAGCGTAGCCTAAACTACATGACCTGCAGTGAGTAGCTGTGTAGCGTAGCCTAACCTACATGACCTGCAGTGAGTAGCTGTGTAGCGTAGCCTAAACTACATGACCTGCAGTGAGTAGCTGTGTAGCGTAGCCTCCTCCTACCCTCTCCTGGAGGTCACCCTCATAGACTTGCTACAAAGAAAAGTGTGATGCTACAGTGTTGACTTTAACATACTTCCCTGCTCACTCTCAGTGGGATCACAGACCAGGAACAATGTATCTATGTGAAGCCTTCTCAGCAGGTGGACGTTGAGCATGGTCCAGGACTAGAGGCAAGCTGGGAGGACAGCCAGGGAGGGCCAGGGATTGGCTGCCCCTGGTCCGGCCTGGGGTTGACCCGCACTAAAGCACACAGGCCAGTTCCACACCATCACCTCTTTACTCTACCCCGGCTAAAACAACAACACCACACTCTGGGAGGGGGTGTGGGGAGGTGTTGGTGTGTGTGTGTGCGTGAGTGCGTGTGTGTGCGTGCGAGAGAGAGAGACAGTAAATCTCAGTAAGACAAATATAATAGTATTCCAAAATAGGTCGAGTTGCCAGGACAACAAATACAAATTCCATCTAGACATTTTTGCCCTAGAGCACACAAACAACGAATCATACCTCGGCCTAAACACCAGCTCAGGTTACTTCCACAAAGCTGTGAACGATCTGAGAGACAAGGCAAGATGGGCCTTCTATGCCATCAAAAAGAACAAACAATGTGTTTGGTGTGTATGTATGTGCGTAGGATGTCTGCTGTTTATGTGGAATTATGTGCGCAGCTATAAAAATGGATGTCTGTGTATTGTGTACTTCAGAACGTTCTCTGAATAAACTGTTCTAACCTTTTGCAAAGGCTGAGTCTTTGACTAATTATTATTAACTTCTTGATCCTACTTGAGACGCAGACGTCTCAAGTAGGCACCTGGAAATGCAAATGCGCTACGCTAAATGCTAAATGTACTCGTTAAAACTCAAACGTTCATTAAAATACACATGCAGGGTATTGAATTAAAGCTACATTCGTTGTGACTCTAGCCAACAAGTCAGATTTTTAAAATGCTTTTCGGCGAAAGCATGAGAAGCTATTATCTGATAGCATGCAATACCCCAAAATGCCTGAAGGCGACGTAAACAAAAGAATTAGCGTAGCCGGCGCTACACAAAAACGCAGAAATAAAATATAAAACATTCATTACCTTTGATGATATTCTTTGTTGGCACTCCTATATGTCCCATAAACATCACAAATTGGTATTTTTCCCGATTTAAATCCGTCCATGAATGCCCAAAATATCCATTTGTATGGCCTGCATCACGAAAAAAGCTCTCTTCCAACACGCAACGTCATTTTTAAAAATGATATAAGTTGCCTATATTCTTTGACAAAACACTTCAACCTACTTTTGTAACCCAACTTTAGGTATTTGTAAACGTTAATAAGCGATCAAATTGATCACTGGGCGATCTGTATTCAATAGCAGCTACTCAAGAAAACAATGTCCATTTTTCAATCTTCCAAAATCGATTGAGGTAGGCTGGATGGAATGACAGATCTATTGGTAATGTCTCAAAGGATTTTTGTCAATGAAAATGACGTTTTTGGCGACATCGTGTGGAAGCTGTAAGAATTGGATCCTTGTCCATATTAAATTTGGTTTCCTTTAAACAATCCATGAAAGGGGCGCATGGATACTTTTTTCAGCTTTCAGTGACCAGTTTTTCTTGCGCTTTTCGATGAAACACACGCTCTGTTATAGTCACAGCCGTGATTTAACCAGTTTTAGAAACTTCAGAGTGTTTTCTATCCACACATACTAATCATATGCATATACTATATTCCTGGCATGAGTAGCAGGACGCTGAAATGTTGCGCGATTTTTAACAGAATGTTCGAAAAAGGAGGGGGTAGGATGAAGAGGTACCGATGGTCTTACAAACCTCTGGGATTAGTCAAAGCTATTGATTGATTGTTATTATCATTGGGATTGAAAATTCTCATGACAACATACCACTACTATACATGAAATACATGCAATACTACAGACGTATCAGCACTATACATGAAATACTACAGACATACCACTACTCTACATGAAATACTACAGACATGCCACTACTATACATGAAATACTACAGACGTATCAGTACTATACATGAAATACTACAGACATACCACTACTATACATTAAATACTACAGACGTATCAGTACTATACATGAAACACTACAGACATACCACTACCATACATGAAATACTACAGACAGACCACTACTATACATGAAATACTACAGACAGACCACTACTATACATGAAATACTACAGACAGACCACTACTATACATGAAATACTACAAACATACCACTACTATACATGAAAAACTACAGACATACCACTACTATACATGAAATACTACAGACATACCACTACTATACATGAAATACTACAGACATGCCACTACTATACATTAACTTATTGGCTCACCCATCCCATTATCGGGATCATTTTTATCAACATCCTCTGAATTGCAGAGGCCTAATACGTTTATGTAAGGACATCTCTCTTAGCAGACAAAACATTACAAACATCTAGCAGCAAAGTAGATTGGTCACGAAGGTCAGAAAAGCAATAAAACAAATCGCTTACCTTTGATGATCTTCGGATGTTTGCACTCACAAGACTCCCAATTATATAAATGTTAAATGAATGTTAAATCCTTTTGTTCCATAAATAAACACAAACAGACCCCACAGAGCCCTAGGACAGCAGCACAATTATACCCAACCAAATCATGAGAGGACAAAAAGATAATACTTGACACATTGAAAAAAATTCACAACTAAACTAGGATCATTTTTTGGCCTTAAACAGAGAATACACAGTGGCAGACTACCTGCCCACTGTGACTGGCCCAAACATAAGGAAGTCTTTGACTATGTACAGATCCAGTGAGCATAGCCGTGCTATTGAGAAAGACCGCCGTAGGCAGACCTGGCTCTCAAGAGAAGACAGGCTATGTGATCACTGCCCACAAAATGAGGTGGAGACTGCACTTCCTAACCTCACCAGTGGTGACCAGTAAAAATTGTAAGAAAAAAAAATATATATATATTTCGTTTTTTGGGTTTGCCTGTTTCGTATGTTATTTTGGTATGAATACGTGTCACATATCAGTTTACAAACAATGTAAAACACATTTTATCATTGAGTTACTGAAGCCGTATACAAACATGGTCTTTTTTTTTGTTTTCTTGAGTAAGGCAGCTCCAAAATGCATGTGTTTCAGCCTAGCTCAGTGCTTTCTGTAGTGCTGTGGCAAGCCAGCAGAAAATAGGAGCGTTGTGCTTAGCTCAGTGTTCTGTCACTCATGGGGACACTACGTCACCGCCAAGTTTAAGGGTATAGCTCGATAATTCTAGCCCTCTGGGTGCTGCCATATAGTTAATTTAGAAGTGCCCATCCAAGAAGGCTCAAGGTCATTGGCCACAGATAAAATGACGTCAAATTACGTTATATCTACAGTCAGTATACTGATCATGTCAACATCATACTTTTAAAATCTTAGCTAGCAGCCATCATAATATATCAAGGCGACAATCTACTGGAAAATCATTTTTAATCACTGTCATAGGAAGAGAAATAATGATAGCCAGGTGTAGCAGTGGTAAGGAGATGGGACCGCTGTTGGCACAGCTTTGTGTTTTTTTGCTCTAACAGTTTGTGGGCATCGTTTGTCTTCCGTCCTGCTAGCTAACTTTCAATCGCTGGAAAATACATGAGATGAACTGAAAGCACATTTATCCAACGGGACATTAAAACTTGAAATATCTTACGTTTTACTGAGTTAAACGACGACATTAAGAACATACAGCTGGTGGGTTATACACTCTATCGGTAGGATAGAAGAGCAGCCTCTGGTAAGACAAGGAGGGGGGGGGGGGGGGAGTATTTATGTAAACAACAGCTGGTGCATATCTAAGAAAGGCCCTCCTAGTGGTCAGGGACTTTAATGCAGGGAAACTTAAATCAGTTTAACCTCATTTCTATCAGCATGTCAAATGTGCAACCAGAGAGAAAACAATTATAGATCACCTGTACTCCACACACAGAGATGCATACAAAGCTCTCCCTCGCCCTCAATTTGGAAAATCTGACCATAATTCTATCCTCCTGATTCCTGTTTACAAGCAAAAATGAAAGCAGGAAGTGCCAGTGACTCTATAAAAAAGTGGTCAGATGAAGCAGATGCTAAAATACAGCACTGTTTTGCTATCACAGACTGGAATATGTTACAGGATTATTCAGAGGAGTACACCACATCAGTCACTGGCTTTATCAATAAGTGCATCGATGACATTGTCCTAAGGTGACTGTAAGTACATAACCCAAACAGAAGCCATGGATTACAAGCAACATTCACACTGAGTTAAAGGGTAGAACTGTCCCTTTCAAGGGGCGGGACTCTAACCTGGAAGCTAAAAAGAAATCTCGCTATGCCCTCTGACGAAGCATCAAACAAGCCAAGCTTCAATAAAGGACTAAGATCAAATTGTACTACACGCTCGTCGGATGTGGCAGGGCTTGCAAACAATTACAGACTACAAAGGGAAGCACAGCTGAGAGCTGCCCAGTGACGCGAGCTTACCAGATGAGCTAAATAACTTCTATGCTGGCTGGTAACACTGAAACATACATGAGAGCATCAGCTGTTCCGGACGTCTGTGTGATCACGCTCTCCGTAGCCGATATGAGTAAGACCTTTGAACAGGTCAACATACACAAGGCCAGACGGACTACCAGGACATGTACTCCGAGCATGCGCTGACCAACTGGCAAGTGTCTTCACTGACGTTTTCAATCTCTCCCTGTCTGAGTCTGTAATATCAACATGTTTCCAGCAGACCACCATAGTCCCTGTGCCCAAGAACACTAAGGTAACCTGCCTAAATGAAATGCTTTGAAAGGCTGGTCATGGCTCACATCAACACCATTGTCCCAGAAACCCTAGACCCACTCCAATTTGCATGTCGCCCTAACAGATCCACGAGGATGCAATCTCTATTGCACTCCACACTGCCCTTTCACAACTGGACAAAAGGAACACCTATGTGAGAATGCTACTCGTTGACCACAGCTCAGTGATCAACACCATAGTGCCCTTTCTAAGCTCATAAACACCTCCCTCTGAAAATGGATCCTGGACTTCCTGACTCCACCCCCAGGTGGTTAGGGTAGGTAACAACACATCCGCCACGCTGATCCTCAACACGGGGCCCCTCAGGGGTGCGTGCTCAGTCCCCTCCTGTACTCGCTGTTCACTCATGACTGCACGGCCAGGCACAACTCCAACACCATCATTAAGTTTGCTGATGACACAACAGTGGAAGGCCTGATCACCGACGACGATGAGACAGCATATAGGGAGGAGGTCAGAGACCTTACTCTGTCGTGCCAGGACAACAACCTCTCCCTCAATGTGATCAAGACAAAGGAAATTATTGTAGACTACAGGAAAAGGAAGACAGAGCACTCCCCCATTCTCATCGACGAGGTTGTAGTGGAGCTGGTTGAGAGCTTCAAGTTTCTTGGTGTCCACATCACCAACAAACTAACATGGTCCAAACACACCAAGACAGTGAAGTGGGCACGACAAAACCTATTCCCCCTCAGGTGGCTGAAAAGATTTGTCATGGGTCCTCAGATCTTAAAAAGGTTTTACAGCTGCACCATCGAGAGCATCCTGATGGGTTGCATCACTGCCTGGTATGGCAACTGGTCGGCATCCGACCGCAAGGCACTGCAGAGGGTAGTGCGTACGGCCCAGTACATCACCGCGGCCAAGCATCCTAACATCCTGGACCTCTATACCAGGCGGTGTCAGAGGAAGGCCCTAAAAATTGTCAAAGACTCTTGCTACCCTAGTCATAGACTGTTCTCTCTGGTTCTGCACGGCAAGCGGTACCGGAGCGCCAACTTTAGGTCCCCCCCCCCCCTGGAATACTGCTTACTGCTCTCTGTTATTAGCTATGCAATGTCACTTTAATAACTACCTACATGTACATTTTACCTCAATTACCTCGACACTGGTGCACCTGCACATTGAATCTGTACCGGTAGCCCCTGTATATAGCCCCGCTATTGTTATTTACTTTTTACATTCTACATTCTGTATTCTATATTCTACATTCTATATTCTAAATTCTACATTCTATATTCTACATTCTAAATTTTCCATTATATGTCCTATAGTCTATATTCTACACTCTTTATTCTATATTCTAAACTCGAATCTACATTCTATATTCTACATTCTAATTATATATTTACATTCTATATTCTATTTTCCCCATTCTATATTGTAAATTCCCCATTCTATTTTCTACATTCTATTCTCTACATTCTATATACTACACTATGTATTCTTATTTCCATATTCTTTATTCTGTATTCTACATTCTATATTCTACATTCTGTATTCTACATTCTATTTTCTACATTCTGTATTCTACATTCTATGTTCTGCATTCTATATTCTACATTCTGTATTCCACATTCTATATTCTGTGTTCCACATTCTATATTCTACATTCCATTTTATACATTCTATTTTCTGCATTCTGTATTTTATATTCTGTATTCCACATTAAGTTTTCCACATTCTCATTCAACATTCCATACTCTGAATTGCACATTCTATACTCTATATTCCGTATTCTATATTCCACATTCTATATTCTACATTCATAAATTTATATTCAACATTCTACTTTCTATATTCTACATTCTATATTCTACATCCTACATTCTACTTTTTACGTTCTATATTCTACATTCCACATTCTATGTTCTATATTCTATTTCCTAAATTCTATGTTCTATATTCTACATTCTACATTCTACATTCTACATTCTAATTCTACATTCTACATTCCGGTTCTAAGTCCTCTATGATTGATTACACCTTCTATTTTATCATTATTTGGCTTCAGCCCCTGTCCATCAAGTTAGATTGTGATAATAACACAGATAAAATCAGTCATCAAAGTCTAGATGAATCTATAGTGTATGTTTGACAGCACAGTGGACCACAATCCCATCAAATGATGCATGTACGGACCCAACCCTTCTCGGATCTGAACCACAGTCCTCTCCCCTCCTCTATGAGTGTGTCACTCAACAGCCATATCAGACATATGACACGTTTCAGACACACCAGACTAGACACACAGTTTTAAACCAGTGTGTGTGTGTGCATGTGTTTGTGTCGTGTGTGTTTCTTTGTGTGTGTCTGCGTCCGTGCGTGTGTGTGCGTGCGTTGCATATTATGGCGCTGTGAATGGCCACCTGCTGATGAGCCCCACCCACTCTGGATGATTGATGTTCAAAACTTGACCCTGTTTTCTGGGGGTGGGGGGGTAGTGGGAAGGAGAGGGGGGAGCTGGGATTGAAAACCATCCTGGTGGACTGTGTGACTGTTTCAGGCTGTTCCGAGGAGAACCAGGCCCTGTCTTTCAAACACACACACACACACACACACACACAGACACACACACAGCCCTTGTATCAAAGGAACTCTAGGGGTGCTCCCGAATACTCTGACAAAACGAGTATCGTAACGGCTATGGAGAATTTTCTGAATATGATTATGACAGTATTCTTTGTAATTATCCGTCATTGGAACCAAAGTGATTTTCAGCTGCAGCTCTATTTCACTCAAACAGTGTGAAGCGTTGTGTGCTACAAATTATTGTTTTATCTCTGTCTGGAAAGAAAACGTGAGGGATTTCGGTTGAGCCTGCTGCAACCTGGATTAGAAGAAGCCGTTCTCCCTCTGCTCTCATTTCCCCCAGACAGACACATGTGCGGCTGTTTCACTCACAGTCACTCGTCTCAGGGCACAGGGGTCTCCTCTTCTCCAAACGTCATGTATGAATCAAAATCCTGAGCTAGTCATTGTTGTTCAATCAAGTTATTTCCCGACTACTTGGCTGAGGCCGTATGGTTGTTTAGTCTGTGATGTTTAGTCTGTCTACTTGACTGAGGTCATATGGTTGTTTAGTCTGCCTACTTGGCTGAGGCCGTATGGTTGTTTAGTCTGTCTACTTGGCTGAGGCTGTATGGTTGTTTAGTGTGTGATGTTTATTCTGTCTGCATGGCTGAGGCCATATGGTTGTTTAGTCTGTCTACTTGGCTGAGGTCATATGGTTGTTTAGTCTGTCTACTTGGCTGAGGCCGTATGGTTGTTTAGTCTGTCTACTTGGCTGAGGCCGTATGGTTGTTTAGTCTGTCTACATGGCTGAGGCCATATGCTTGTTTAGTCTGTGTTGTTTAGTCTGTCTACATGGCCGAGGCTGTATGGTTGTTTAGTCTGTGATGTTTATTCTGTCTGCATGGCTGAGGCCATATGGTTGTTTAGTCTGCCTACTTGGCTGAGGCCGTATGGTTGTTTAGTCTGTCTACTTGACTGAGGCCATATGGTTGTTTAGTCTGTCTACTTGGCTGAGGTCATATGGTTGTTCAGTCTGTCTACATGGCCGAGGCTGTATGGTTGTTTAGTCTGTGATGTTTAGTCTGTCTACTTGGCTGAGGTCATATGGTTGTTTATTCTGTCTACATGGCTGAGGCCGTATGGTTGTTTAGTCTGTGATGTTTATTCTGTCTACTTGGCTGAGGCCATATGGTTGTTTAGTCTGTCTACTTGGCTGAGGTCATATGGTTGTTTAGTCTGTCTACATGGCCGAGGCTGTATGGTTGTTTAGTCTGTCTACATGGCCGAGGCTGTATGGTTGTTTAGTCTGTGATGTTTAGTCTGTCTACATGGCCGAGGCGTATGGTTGTTTAGTCTGTCTACATGGCCGAGGCTGTATGGTTGTTTAGTCTGTCTACATGGCCGAGGCTGTATGGTTGTTTAGTCTTTCTACATGGCCGAGGCTGTATGGTTGTTTAGTCTGTCTACATGGCCGAGGCTGTATGGTTGTTTAGTCTGTGATGTTTAGTCTGTCTACATGGCCGAGGCGTATGGTTGTTTTGGTCCGCCTGTGTGTTTAGTATTCCTACTTTGTCCGTCCATATAATGATTCCGTTGTTGATGACGTCTCTTGTTTTTGTCGTGGTTCCAAGCCCATGCTTGCTTCCTGTTTCCTAACCGAGCCACAGATAGAAAATGTATTGACAAATGTACTTTATTTTGATGGTACAGAAGTTGTGAAAACGTGTTGCTCCTCTCTACAATGAAACAATACATGGTCTTTATCTCCATCAGGTTCTGGAATAAAACACAGTAGTAGCCAACCAAGTACAGTATTAGTACTAATTAGTACTTAGTAAACATGTACAATATTAGTATTAGTTCTAATTAGTACTAATTAGTACTTAGTAAACATGTACAATATTAGTATTAGTTCTAATTAGTACTAATTAGTACTTAGTAACCATGCACAGTATTTGTCTACTTAGTAACCTAATTCCTTGGCAAGTCAATAGGATTCAGTAAGTGAATCGTGGGCATTTTCATCTGATGGATCTTTAACAATGTGTGTGAATGAGTGACGGAACGTAACCATGCACTCTGACTGTTTTACAGTTTATTAAATTGAACAGGGGCAGGCAAAAGGCAGGTCAAAGGCAGGCAGAGGTCAGTAATCCAGAAAGGTGCTGGGACAAGGTACAGAACAGCAGGCAGGATCAGGGTCAACACCGGGAAGACGAGGAAACAGGAACAATCAACAGACCGTATGGCTCCTACCAGAATGTCTCCTTCTAGTTGAATTCCAGACAAAATGTCTCCTTCTAGTTGAATTCCAGACAGAATGTCTCCTTCTAGTTGAATTCCAGACAGAATGTCTCCTTCTAGTTGAATTCCAGACAGAATGTCTCCTTCTAGTTGAATTCCAGACAGAATGTCTCCTTCTAGTTGAATTCCAGACAGAATGTCTCCTTCTAGTTGAATTCCAGACAGAATGTCTCCTTCTAGTTGAATTCCAGACAGCATATCTTCTACTAGCTTGTAACAATACAACCATAAAGTAAATGGCTCAGTAGAATATAATAAACATTTTAAACATTTTAGCATAAGAATAATAGAGGAAGTCACAATTTACAGTCCAATATTTACACATGTATCAAGGAAGGGGGCATTAAGGTTAAAGTGTTTCAACTGTGAGGTAATAGCAAAAGTAAATAAGAGAAGCCGCAGTTGTGTGTGTGTGTGTGTGTGTGTGTGTGTGCGTGTGTGTGTGCGCGTGTGTGTGTGTGTGATTGTCAGTGTGCATAGAGCCGAGAGAGACGGTGTAAATAAAAAGGGGGTCAATGTGAATTGTCTGGGTGGACATTTTCAGCAGGCGTATTAATGTCTTCCTCTGACACCGCCTGGTATATAGGTCCTTGGATGGAAGGGAGCTCGACCCCAGTAAAGTACTGGGCCTTAATCCCTTACCCTCTGTAGTGCCATGCTGTCGAATGCCGAGCAGTTGCCATACCAGGCGGTGATGCAGCCAGCCAAGATGCCCTCAATGGTGCAGCTGTAGAACATTTTGGAGGATCTGAGGGCACATGCCAAATCTTTCCATCCTTTTTAGGGGGAAGACTTCGTTTGCGTGCCGTATTTACGACTGTCTTAGTGTGTTTGGACCACGATAGATCCTTCGTGATGATAACGACACCGAGTAACTTGAAGCTCTTGACCCGCACCACTAAAGCCCACTCTCGGGGGTTCCGTTTCCTGTAGTCCACGATCTGTTCCTTTGTCTTGCTGATGTTGATGGACAGGTTGTTGTCCTGGCACCACACTACCAGGTCTCTGACCTCCTCCCTTTAGGCCGTCTCATCGTCATCAGTGATAAAGCCTACCAACGTGGTGTCGTCGACAAACTTAATGATGGTGTTGGAGTCTTGTGTGTGTGTGAGAGAGAGATCACCCCATGGTGTCACAGGAAGAGCTGTGATCTAATACGTCTCAAACTCAACGCATTGTCTCAGGCAGTCATTCTGGCTCAAACTCACCGCATCGTCTCAGGAAGTCATTCTGGCTCAAACTCACCGCATCGTCTCAGGAAGTCATTCTGGCTCAAACTCCCCACACTGTCTCAGGAAGTCATTCTGGCTCAAACTCACCGCATCGTCTCAGGAAGTCATTCTGGCTCTAACTTACTCACCACACTGTCTCAGGCATTTATTCTAACTAACTCACCACACTGTCTCAGGAAGTAATTCTGTCTCTAACTTACTCACCACACTGTATCAGGAAGTCATTCTGGCTCAAACTCACCACACTGTCTCAGGCAGTCATTCTGGCTCAAACTCACCACACTGTCGCAGTCAGTCATTCTGGCTCAAACTCACCACACTGTCTCAGGCAGTCATTATGGCTCTAACTCACCACACTGTCTCAGTCAGTCATTCTGGCTCTTGGTCTCCTTCAGTTTCTAGCTAATGATGGGGAAATCTATTGATGAAATTGCATCTCTTGTGGGTGGTGAACAGGCTGAGAGCTGAAATGGGGAAGTCTCATCATCACAAGGCTGTAAGGTACAGTAACTGTGTTAACGTACTGTAACTGTGTTAAGGTACTGTAACTGTGTTAAGGTTCTGTAACTGTGTTAAGGTTCTGCAACTGTGTTAAGGTTCTGTAACTGTGACGACTGACTGACTCCGTTCTTACAGGTTCTTCTATTTAGAACCAGGATTTGTAAAAGCTGTAATGTTCAGACTGATCACTAGAAAGAGACTTTGATTTAAGACATTTGTAAAAAAAAAAAAAAAAAAGATCCTGGAAACTTTGATATGCTCACAACAATCAACTAGCGCTGGGGGTGAACTGGTGATGGTCGGAGACGAGGGGAGCTGTTCAGACCACTGTGCTACGACAACACTTAGATTACTGATGGTAATTGATAGTATGATGTACGTTGGTTTGCGGAGCCTTCGCCAACGCAGAACCCTAACCTTAACCACCTGGAATAAATGGCTAAACTGTTAACCTCTGAGTTGTTTCTGTTTGTAACGACGCAGAATTAACCCTGTAACCATGCAGAATTAACCCTGTAACCATGCAGAATTAACCCTGTAACCATGCAGAATTATCCCTGTAACCATGCAGAATCAACCCTGTAACCATGAAGAATCAACCCTGTAACCATGCAGAATTATCCCTGTAACCATGCAGAATCAACCCTGTAACCATGCAGAATCATCCCTGTAACCATGCAGAATCAACTCTGTAACCATGGGTATCTAGTATACCATATATATAACTAGTCCTGTCAAAGCACCGTGGGTATCTAGTATACCATATATCTAACTAGTCCTGTCAAAGCACCGTGGGTATCTAGTATACCATATATCTAACTAGTCCTGTCAAAGCACCGTGGGTATCTAGTATACCATATATATAACTAGTCCTGTCAAAGCACCGTGGGTATCTAGTATACCATATATATAACTAGTCCTGTCAAAGCACCGTGGGTATCTAGTATACCATATATATAACTAGTCCTGTCAAAGCACCGTGGGTATCTAGTATACCATATATATAACTAGTCCTGTCAAAGCACCGTGGATATCTAGTATACCATATATCTAACTAGTCCTGTCAAAGCACCGTGGGTATCTAGTATACCATATATATAACTAGTCCTGTCAAAGCACCGTGGGTATCTAGTATACCATATATATAACTAGTCCTGTCAATGCACCGTGGGTATCTAGTATACCATATATATAACTAGTCCTGTCAAAGCACCGTGGGTATCTAGTATACCATATATCTAACTAGTCCTGTCAAAGCACCGTGGGTATCTAGTATACCATATATATAACTAGTCCTGTCAAAGCACCGTGGGTATCTAGTATACCATATATCTAACTAGTCCTGTCAAAGCACCATGGGTATCTAGTATACCATATATATAACTAGTCCTGTCAAAGCACCATGGGTATCTAGTATACCATATATATAACTAGTCCTGTCAAAGCACCATGGGTATCTAGTATACCATATATATAACTAGTCCTGTCAAAGCACCATGGGTATCTAGTATACCATATATATATAACTAGTCCTGTCAAAGCACCGTGGGTATCTAGTATACCATATATCTAACTAGTCCTGTCAAAGCACCGTGGGTATCTAGTATACCATATATCTAACTAGTCCTGTCAAAGCACCGTGGGTATCTAGTATACCATATATATAACTAGTCCTGTCAAAGCACCGTGGGTATCTAGTATACCATATATATAACTAGTCCTGTCAAAGCACTGTGGGTATCTAGTATACCACATATCTAACTAGTCCTGTCAAACCACCGTGGGTATCTAGTATACCATATATCTAACTAGTCCTGTCAAAGCACCGTGGGTATCTAGCATACCATATATATAACTAGTCCTGTCAATGCACCGTGGGTATCTAGTATACCATATATCTAACTAGTCCTGTCAATGCACCGTGGGTATCTAGTATACCATATATCTAACTAGTCCTGTCAAAGCACCGTGGGTATCTAGTATACCATATATATAACTAGTCCTGTCAAAGCACCGTGGGTATCTAGTATACCATATATATAACTAGTCCTGTCAAAGCACCGTGGGTATCTAGTATACCATATATATAACTAGTCCTGTCAAAGCACCGTGGGTATCTAGTATACCATATATATAACTAGTCCTGTCAAAGCACCGTGGGTATCTAGTATACCATATATATAACTAGTCCTGTCAAAGCACCGTGGGTATCTAGTATACCATATATATAACTAGTCCTGTCAAAGCACTGTGGGTATCTAGTATACCATATATATAACTAGTCTTGCCAATGCACCGTGGGTATCTAGTATACCATATATATAACTAGTCTTGCCAATGCACCGTGGGTATCTAGTATACCATATATATAACTAGTCTTGCCAATGCACCGTGGGTATCTAGTATACCATATATATAACTAGTCTTGCCAATGCACCGTGGGTATCTAGTATACCATATATATAACTAGTCTTGCCAATGCACCGTGGGTATCTAGTATACCATATATATAACTAGTCTTGCCAATGCACCGTGGGTATCTAGTATACCATATATATAACTAGTCCTGTCAAAGCACTGTGGGTATCTAGTATACCATATATATAACTAGTCCTGTCAAAGCACCGTGGGTATCTAGTATACCATATATATAACTAGTCCTGTCAAAGCACCGTGGGTATCTAGTATACCATATATATAACTAGTCCTGTCAAAGCACCGTGGGTATCTAGTATACCATATATCTAACTAGTCCTGTCAAAGCACCGTGGGTATCTAGTATACCATATATATAACTAGTCCTGTCAATGCACCGTGGGTATCTAGTATACCATATATATAACTAGTCCTGTCAAAGCACCGTGGGTATCTAGTATACCATATATATAACTAGTCTTGCCAATGCACCGTGGGTATCTAGTATACCATATATCTAACTAGTCCTGTCAAAGCACCGTGGGTATCTAGTATACCATATATCTAACTAGTCCTGTCAAAGCACCGTGGGTATCTAGTATACCATATATATAACTAGTCCTGTCAAAGCACCGTGGGTATCTTGTCACGTTCTGACCTTAGTTCCTTTGTTTTGTCTTTTGTTTTAGTATGGTCAGGGCGTGAGTTGGGTGGGTTGTCTATGTTAGTTTGTCTATGATTTTCTATTTCTGTGTTTGGCCTGGTTATGGTTCTCAATCAGATGCAGCTGTCAATCGTTGTCCCTGATTGAGAACCATGTTTAGGTAGCCTGTTTTCCATTGTGTTTTGTGGGTGGTTGTTCCTGTGTTCCTGTGTTTGTGTTCACGTTACGGGACTGTTTCGTCTTCGTTCATTTTTGTCGGTTTATTTTTATTTGTTCTTTGTTAAAGTATTCTATTAAAACGGATCATTTTGGTCCTCCTCTCTTTTGCCTGACGAAGAACGTTACATATCTAGTATACCGTATATAGAACTAGTTTTGTTGAGGCACCATGACAGACTGTTAGTAATCAATAAGAGACAACAATAATATATGAATATATATTTAACTAGTCTTGTCACAGCACCATGACAGACTGTTAGTGATGTATTAGAGACAACAATAATATATGAATATATATTTAACTAGTCTTGTCACAGCACCATGACAGACTGTTAGTGATCAATAAGAGACAACAATAATATATGAATATATATTTAACTAGTCTTGTCACAGCACCATGACAGACTGTTAGTGATGTATTAGAGACAACAATAATATATGAATATATATTTAACTAGTCTTGTCACAGCACCATGACAGACAGACAACAATAATATATGAATATATATTTTAGTCTTGTCACAGCACCATGACAGACTGTTAGTGATGTATTAGAGACAACAATAATATATGAATATATATTTAACTAGTCTTGTCACAGCACCATGACAGACTGTTAGTGATGTATGACAACAATAATATATGACTAGTCTTGTCACAGCACCATGACAGACTGTTAGTAATCAATAAGAGACAACAATAATATATGAATATATATTTAACTAGTCTTGTCACAGCACCATGACAGACTGTTAGTAATCAATAAGAGACAACAATAATATATGAATATATATTTAACTAGTCTTGTCACAGCACCATGACAGACTGTTAGTAATCAATAAGAGACAACAATAATATATGAATATATATTTAACTAGTCTTGTCACAGCACAGCACCATGACAGACTGTCACAGCACCATGACAGACTGTTAGTGATCAATAAGAGACAACAATAATATATGAATATATATTTAACTAGTCTTGTCACAGCACCATGGCAGACTGTTAGTAATCAATAAGAGACAACAATAATATATGAATATATATTTAACTAGTCTTGTCACAGCACCATGACAGACTGTTAGTGATGTATTAGAGACAACAATAATATATGAATATATATTTAACTAGTCTTGTCACAGCACCATGACAGACTGTTAGTGATGTATTAGAGACAACAATAATATATGAATATATATTTAACTAGTCTTGTCACAGCACCATGACAGACTGTTAGTAATGTATTAGAGACAACAATAATATATGAATATATATTTAACTAGTCTTGTCACAGCACCATGACAGACTGTTAGTGATGTATTAGAGACATCAATCATATAATAATACATAACACACATATAGGAGTTTTCCCGGCCCTGACAAGGACACACTCTGGGCCCAGAGTGTGTCCTGCTATTTCCTGTCCGTCATGGAATCAGAAAATGGACGCTGAACTCTTTAATTATGGACTGTATTCTACACATTTAGAAGGAACATAAACTAGTGTGAAATGGGTACACTTCCATACAGAGAGAGTTTACCAAGAGGACCACAGATGGGACTGACCCATACAATCTCTTTATAATGACAAACTATGTAACAACAATGGCAGCCAAGCCATATTGTGTGTGTGTGTGTCTCGGTGTGTCTCGGTGTGTCTCGGTGTGTCTCTGTCTCTGTGTGTGTGTTTGTCTCTGTGTGTGTCTGTCTGTCTGTGTGTTTGTGTGTGTGTGTGTTTGCTCTGTGTGTGTCTGTCTGTCTGTGTGTTTGTGTGTGTGTGTGTGTTTGTGTCTGTCTTTCTCTCTCTGTGTGTGTGTGTCTGTCTGTCTGTCTCTGTGTGTGTGTGTGTGTGTTTGCTCTGTGTGTGCATGTCTGTCTGTGTGTGTGTGTGTCTGTCTGTCTCTCTGTGTGTGTGTGTCTGTCTGTCTGTCTCTGTGTGTGTGTGTGTGTGTGTGTGTGTGTGTGTGTGTGCGCATGTGATTGCAGGCATATGGTCGGGGAGGGACACGGCTCCCTTTAATGGAGCAGCAGGTCAAGCCAACAATAAAGATGCCAAGACAACATTAAATATTGATGTAGATGAATGGAGGAGTAAATAGAGCCATTAATAAATAGGGTTGCTAACGCCTTCACTATAGATAAGTCATGTTTATTCATCCACTCTCACTAACACTATTAGAGTGAGATGTTGAGATGGCGAGATGGCGAGATGGCGAGATGTTGAGATGTTGACATGGTGAGATGGCGAGATGGCGAGATGGTGAGATGTTGAGATGGTGAGATGTTGAGATGGCGAGATGGCGAGATGTTGAGATGGCGAGATGGCGAGATGGCGAGATGTCGAGATGGCGAGATGTTGAGATGGTCCATATGACTTCAGGGTTGGTAGGAAGCCATTAGATGGGCCGGTATAGAAGAGTGAAGACATCTCTTATTCACTCTCAATCGACTTCAATTAACGCCGGTCGCACCCTTGTTTCACTCCTTATTATAATGGATACAGCCGAGGGTTTCCCCATGTAGAGAGATGCTCGTCCCTCTGCTCCTGTGAGAAGACTGAAGGGATACTCATGATGTTGGAGATCTGCCTGTTCCACGGTTGGGGTCAATTCAGGATGTAGACAGAAATTACTATTCAATAATTGAAAAAAGGGCTTTTATTTTTTATTGACTTCTGAATAAACCCGCCACAAAAAAAGGAAGTTCATTTTCAAAAGTATTTCCAACAATAATGTTAAATTCAATGCTCGACCTGAATTGATAGACTTAAATTGGAATTGACTCCCAACCCTGACGAGTTCCCTGCTCGGCCTGACCACAACACTCTACAACACCCTCTACAACACCCTCTACAACATCCTCTACAACATCCTCTACAACACCCTCTACAACATCCTCTACAACACCCTCTACAACACCCTCTACAACACCCTCTACAGGGCGACTGGAACTGACTGTGGAGCAACAGTCAGTATGTCACAGTAGCATTGTCATCTGTGTCCTAAGACCGGGAAGACACCAATGTATGACAACTGTACAAACTGTGTGTGAAACAACTCTATACAGTCCATACAGTAGTCCAGTCCATACAGTAGTCCAGTCCATACAGTAGAACAGTCCATACAGTAGAACAGTCCATACAGTAGTCCAGTCCATACAGTAGAACAGTCCATACAGTAGTCCAGTCCATACAGTAGTCCAGTCCATACAGTAGAACAGTCCATACAGTAGAACAGTCCATACAGTAGAACAGTCCATACAGTAGTCCAGTCCATACAGTAGAACAGTCTATACAGTAGAACAGTCCATACAGTAGTCCAGTCCATACAGTAGAACAGTCCATACAGTAGAACAGTCCATACAGTAGTCCAGTCCATACAGTAGTCCAGTCCATACAGTAGAACAGTCCATACAGTAGTCCAGTCTATACAGTAGAACTGTCCATACAGTAGAACAGTCCATACAGTAGTACAGTCCATACAGTAATCCAGGCCATACACTTGAACAGTCCATACAGTAGTACAGTCCATACAGTAGCACTTACAGTAGTCCAGTCCATACAGTAGAACAGTCCATACAGAAGAACAGTCCATACAGAAGTCCACTCCATACAGTAATCCAGGCCATACACTTGAACAGTCCATACAGTGGTTCAATCCATACAGTAGTCCATACAGTAGTCCATTCCATACAGTAAAACAGTCCATACATACAGTTGTCCAGTCCATACAGTAGAACAGTCCATACAGTAGTCCACTCCATACAGTAGTCCAGTCCATACAGTAAAACAGTCCATACAGTAGAACAGTCCATACAGTAGTCCATACAGTAGTCCAGTCCATACAGTAGAACAGTCCATACAGTAGAACAGTCCATACAGTAGTCCAGTCCATACAGTAGAACAGTCCATACAGTAGAACAGTCCATACAGTAGAACAGTCCATACAGTAGTCCATACAGTAGTACAGTCCATACAGTAGCACATACAGTAGTCCAGTCCATACAGTAGAACAGTCCAAACAGAAGAACAGTCCATACAGTAGTACAGTCCATACAGTAGAACAGTCCATACAGTAGTCCGTCCACACAGTAGAACAGTCCATACAGTAGTCCATACAGTAGAACAGTCCATACAGTAGTCAAGTCCATACAGTAGTCCATACAGTATTCCATACAGTAGTCCAGTCCATACAGTAGTCCAGTCCATACAGTAGTCCATACAGTAGAACAGTCCATACAGTATTCCAGTCCATACAGTAACCCATACAGTAGAACAGTCCATACACTAGTCCAGTCCGTACAGTAGTCGATACACTAGTACAGTCCATACAGTAACCCATACAGGAGTCCAGTCCATACAGTAGTCCAGTCCGTACAGTAAAACAGTGCATACAGTATTCCATACAGTAGGACAGTCCATACAGTAGAACAGTCCATACAGTAGTCCAGTCCATGCAGTAGTACAGTCCATACAGTAAAACAGTCCATACAGTAAAACAGTCCATACAGTAGAACAGTCCATACAGTAGTACAGTCCATAAAGTAGTACAGTCCATAAAGTAGTACAGTCCATACAGTAAAACAGTCCATACAGTAAAACAGTCCATACAGTAAAACAGTCCATACAGTAAAACAGTCCATACAGTAGTCCATACAGTATTCCATACAGTAGTCCAGTCCATACAGTAGTCCAGTCCGTACAGTAGTCCATACAGTAGAACAGTCCATACAGTATTCCAGTCCATACAGTAACCCATACAGTAGAACAGTCCATACACTAGTCCAGTCCGTACAGTAGTCGATACACTAGTACAGTCCATACAGTAACCCATACAGGAGTCCAGTCCATACAGTAGTCCAGTCCGTAAAGTAAAACAGTGCATACAGCATTCCATACAGTAGTCCAGTCCATACAGTAGTCCAGTCCATACAGTAGTCCAGTCCATACAGTAGTCCATTCCATACAGAAGTAATGTCCATACAGTAGTCCATACAGTAGGCCAGTCCGTACAGAAGTAATGTCCATACAGTAGTCCAGTCCATACAGTTGTCCATCCATACAGTAGTCCAGTCCATACAGTAGCCCATACAGTAGAACAGTCCATACAGTAGTCCAGTCCATACAGTAGTCCAGTCCATACAGTAGTCCAGTCCATACAGTAGTCCATACAGTAGTCCAGTCCGTACAGAAGTAATGTCCATACAGTAGTCCAGTCCATACAGTTGTCCATCCATACAGTAGTCCAGTCCATACAGTAGTCCATACAGTAGAACAGTCCATACAGTAGAACAGTCCATACAGTAGTCCATACAGTAGTTCAGTCCATACAGTAGTCCAGTCCATACAGTAGTCCAGTCCATACGGTAGTCCAGTCCATACGGTAGTCCATACAGTATTCCATACAGTAGAACAGTCCATACAGTAGTCCATACAGTAGTCCAGTCCATACAGTAGCCAATACAGTAGAACAGTCCATACAGTAGTCCAGTCCATACAGTAGCCCATACAGTAGAACAGTCCATACAGTAGTCCAGTCCATACAGTAGTCCATACAGTAGTCCAGTCCATACAGTAGTCCAGTACATACAGTAGTCCAGTCCATACGGTTGTCCAGTCCATACGGTATTCCATACAGTAGTCCAGTCCATACAGTAGTCCAGTCCATACAGCAGTCCAATCCATACAGTGGAACAGTCCATACAGTTTTCCAGTCCACACAGAAGTCCAGTCCATACAGTAGTCCAGTCCATACAGCAGTCCAATCCATACAGTAGAACAGTCCATATAGTTTTCCAGTCCATACAGAAGTCCAGTCCATACAGTAGTCCAGTCCATACAGTTTTCCAGTACATACAGTAGTCCAGTCCATACAGTAGTCCAGTCCATACAGTAGTCCAATCCATACAGTAGTCCACTCCATACAGTTGTCCATCCATACAGTATTCCAGTCCATACAGTAGCCCATACAGTAGTCCATACAGTAGTCCAGTCCATACAGTAGTCCAATCCATACAGTAGTCCAGTCCATACAGTAGAACAGTCCATACAGTAGAACAGTCCATACAGTAGTCCATACAGTAGAACAGTCCATACAGTAGTACAGTCCATACAGTAAAACAGTCCATACAGTAACAGTCCATACAGTAAAACAGTCCATACAGTAGTCCATACAGTATTCCATACAGTAGTCCAGTCCATACAGTAGTCCAGTCCGTACAGTAGTCCATACAGTAGAACAGTCCATACAGTAGAACAGTCCATACAGTAACCCATACAGTAGAACAGTCCATACAGTAGTCTCTACAGTAGTCCAGTCAAAACAGCAGTCCAATCCATACAGTAGTCCATACAGTAGTCCAGTCCATACTGTAGACCAGTCCATACAGTAGTCCATACAGTAGTCCAGTCCATACTGTAGATCAGTCCATACAGTAGTCCATACAGTAGAACAGTCCATACAGTTGTCCATACAGTATTCCAGTCCATACAGTAGTCCAATCCATACAGTAGTCCAGTCCATACAGTAGTCCAGCCCATACAGTAGTCCATACAGTAGTCCAGTCCATACAGTTGTCCATATAGTATTCCATACTGTAGACCAGTCCATACAGTAGTACATACAGTAGAACAGTCCATACAGTAGAACAGTCCACACAGTAGAACAGTCCATACAGTAGAACAGTCCATACAGTAACCCATACAGTAGAAACAGTCCATACAGTAGAACCGTGTATACATTAGTCCAGTCCATACAGTAGAACAGTCCATACAGTAGTCCATACAGTAGAACAGTGTATACAGTAGTCCAGTCCATACAGTAGTCCATAAAGTAGTCCAGTCCATACAGTAGTCCATACAGTAGTCCAGTCTATACAGTAGTCCATTCCATACAGTAGAACAGTCCATACAGTAGAACAGTCCATACAGTAGTCCAGTCCATACAGTAGAACAGTCCATACAGTTGTCCATACAGTATTCCAGTCCATACAGTAGTCCAATCCATACAGTAGTCCAGTCCATACAGTAGTCCAGTCCATACAGTAGTCCATACAGTAGTCCAGTCCATACAGTTGTCCATATATTATTCCATACTGTAGACCAGTCCATACAGTAGTACATACAGTAGAACAGTCCATACAGTAGAACAGTCCACACAGTAGAACAGTCCATACAGTAGAACATTCCATACAGTAACCCATACAGTAGAAACAGGCCATACAGTAGAACAGTGTATACATTAGTCCAGTCCATACAGTAGAACAGTGTATACAGTAGTCCAGTCCATACAGCAGTCCATACAGTAGTCCAATCCATACAGTAGTCCACTCCATACAGTTGTCCATCCATACAGTATTCCAGTCCATACAGTAGCCCATACAGTAGTCCATACAGTAGTCCAGTCCATACAGTAGTCCAATCCATACAGTAGTCCAGTCCATACAGTAGAACAGTCCATACAGTAGAACAGTACATACAGTAGTCCATACACTAGAACAGTCCATACAGTAGTACAGTCCATACAGTAAAACAGTCCATACAGTAACAGTCCATACAGTAAAACAGTCCATACAGTAAAACAGTCCATACAGTAGTCCATACAGTATTCCATACAGTAGTCCAGTCCATACAGTAGTCCAGTCCGTACAGTAGTCCATACAGTAGAACAGTCCATACAGTAGAACAGTCCATACAGTAACCCATACAGTAGAACAGTCCATACAGTAGTCCCTACAGTAGTCCAGTCAAAACAGCAGTCCAATCCATACAGTAGTCCATACAGTAGTCCAGTCCATACTGTAGACCAGTCCATACAGTAGTCCATACAGTAGTCCAGTCCATACTTTAGATCAGTCCATACAGTAGTCCATACAGTAGAACAGTCCATACAGTTGTCCATACAGTATTCCAGTCCATACGGTAGTCCAATCCATACAGTAGTCCAGTCCATACAGTAGTCCAGTCCATACAGTAGTCCATACAGTAGTCCAGTCCATACAGTTGTCCATATAGTATTCCATACTGTAGACCAGTCCATACAGTAGTACATACAGTAGAACAGTCCATACAGTAGAACAGTCCACACAGTAGAACAGTCCATACAGTAGAACAGTCCATACAGTAACCCATACAGTAGAAACAGGCCATACAGTAGAACAGTGTATACAGTAGTACATACAGTAGAACAGTCCATACAGTAGAACAGTCCACACAGTAGTCCATACAGTAGAACAGTGTATACAGTAGTCCAGTCCATACAGTAGTCCATACAGTAGAACAGTGTATACAGTAGTCCAGTCCATACAGTAGTCCATACAGTAGAACAGTGTATACAGTAGTCCAGTCCATACAGTAGTCCATACAGTAGAACAGTGTATACAGTAGTCCAGTCCATACAGTAGTCCATATAGTAGTCCAGTCCATACAGTAGTCCATACAGTAGTCCAGTCTATACAGTAGAACAGTCTATACAGTAGTCCATTCCATACAGTAGAACAGTCCATACAGTAGAACAGTCCATACAGTAGTCCAGTCCATACAGTAGTCCATACAGTAGTCCATACAGTAGTCCAGTCCATAAAGTAGTCCATACAGTAGAACAGTCCATACAGTAGTCCAGTCCATACAGTAGTCCAGTCTATACAGTAGTCCAGTCTATACAGTAGTCCAGTCCATACAGTAGTCCAGTCCATACAGCAGAACAGTCCATACAGTAGTCCATACAGTAGTCCAGGCCATACAGTAGAACAGTTCATACAGTAGTACAGTCCATACAGTAGTCCAGTCCATACAGTAGTCCAGTCCATACACTAGTACAGTCCATACAGTAGAACAGTCCATACAGTAGTCCATACAGTAGTCCAGTCCATACAGTAGAACAGTCCATACAGTAGAACAGTCCATACAGTAGTCCAGGGGATACAGTAGTCCAGTCCATACAGTAGTCCAGTCCATACAGCAGTCCATACAGTAGACCAGTCCATACAGTAGTCCAGTCTATACAGTAGTCCAGTCCATACAGCAGTCCATACAGTAGACCAGTCCATACAGTAGAACAGTCCATACAGTAGAACAGTCCATACAGTAATCCATACAGTAGAACAGTCCATACAGTAGAACAGTCCACACAGTAGAACAGTCCATACAGTAGTCCAGTCCATACAGCAGTCCATACAGTAGTCCAGTCTATACAGCAGTCCAGTCCATACAGTAGTCCATACAGTAGTCCAGTCTATACAGCAGTCCAGTCCATACAGCAGTCCATACAGTAGACCAGTCCATACAGTAGAACAGTCCATACAGTAGAACAGTCCATACAGTAGTCCAGTCCACACAGTAGTCCAGTCTATACAGTAGTCCAGTCCATACAGCAGTCCATACAGTAGACCAGTCCATACAGTAATCCATACAGTAGACCAGTCCATACAGTAGACCAGTCCATACAGTAGTCCAGTCCATACAGCAGTCCATACAGTAGACCATTTCCATACAGTAATCCATACAGTAGAACAGTCCATACAGTAATCCATACAGTAGAACAGTCCATACAGTAGAACAGTCCATACAGTAGAACAGTCCACACAGTAGAACAGTCCATACAGTAGTCCAGTCCATACAGCAGTCCATACAGTAGTCCAGTCTATACAGTATTCCATACAGTAGAACTGTCCATACAGCAGTCCAATCCATACAGTAGTCCAGTCCATACAGTAGAACAGTCCATACAGTAGAACAGTCCATACAGTAGAACAGTCCATACAGTAGTCCAGTCCTTACATTATTCACAGAAGAAGGGGAGAGAGAAAGCTGTGTTCTCTGTCACACTATGAATAGTATAGCCTGGTATGACAGGTTTCCCTCTACTACAGTATAGCCTGGTATGACAGGTTTCCCTTTACTAAATAATTAAAGATTAGTCTGGTATGACAGGTTTCCCTCTACTACAGAATAGCCTGGTATGACAGGTTTCCCTCTACTGCAGTATAGCCTGGTATGACAGGTTTCCCTCTACTAAAGAATTAAAGATTAGCCTGGTTTTACAGGTTTCCCTCTATTACAGAATAGCCTGGTATGACAGGTTTCCCTCTACTACAGTATAGCCTGGTATGACAGGTTTCCCTCTACTATAGAATTAAATAATAGCCTGGTATGACAGGTTTCCCTCTACTAAAGAATTGCCTGGTATGACAGGTTTCCCTCTACTACAGTATAGCCTGGTATGACAGGTTTCCCTCTACTACAGTATAGCCTGGTATGACAGGTTTCCCTCTACTACAGTATAGCCTGGTATGACAGGTTTCCCTCTACTACAGTATATCCTGGTATGACAGGTTTCCCTCTACTAAAGAATAGCCTGGTATGACAGGTTTCCCTCTACTAAAGAATAGCCTGGTATGACAGGTTTCCCTCTACTAAAGAATAGCCTGGTATGCCAGGTTTCCCTGTTCTACAGTATAGCCTGGTGTCACGCCCTGACCTTAGTTATCTCTGTTTTCTAAATTATTTTGGTTGGGTCAGGTTGTGACGAGGGTGGGTATGCTTGTTTTGTATTGTCTAGGGTCCTTGTAAGTCTAGAGTTTAGTAAATCTAAGTATATGTATGTCTATGGTGGCCTGATATGGTTCCCAATCAGAGACAGCTGTTTATCGTTGTCTCTGATTGGGGACCATATTTAGGTAGCCATTTTGCCTTTTGTTCAGTGTTCATTCTTAATTAAAGGAACATGTACGCATACCACTCTGCGCCTTGGTCTCCTCCTTACAACGAACGTGACACCTGGTATGACATGTTCCCTTCTACTGCATTATAGCCTGGTATGACAGGTTTCCCTCTACTGCATTATAGCCTGGTATGACATGTTCCCCTCTAAATCAAAATGTATTTGAGACTCTTCAAAGTAGCCACCCTTTGTCTTGATGACAGCTTTGCACCCTCTTGGCTGTTTCCACACTTTTGACTGGCACTGTATGACCCTTCCCTGTTTCCATACGTAGGTACTATACTTACTGTACTTTCTTAGGCAAGCTAATCATCTGAGTCACAGACATCACCTGATTGGCACAAACCCTCTGTCTCCTTTGATGACCAGCTTCGACCCAGGTCGAAGAGAAACGCCTCTAGCTGAAAAAAATGATCTATTTGTAAAGAATGAATACCAATCAGGATATTAATGCCAGCGAGTCTCAGTCTGACCTCACAGTATAACCACTATTTTACTATAACAACAAATCACCATATTACTTTTTGAAATGTCTTTATTCTTTATGGAACTTCTGAGCGTAATGTTTATTTCACTTTTGTTGCTTTGGCATATGTTTCCCATGCCAATAAAGCAAATTTCATAAGTATGTATGTGTGTGTATATATATATATATATATATATATATACAGTGCCTTGCGAAAGTATTCGGTCCCCTTGAACTTTGCGACCTTTTGCCACATTTCAGGCTTCAAACATAAAGATATAAATCTGTATTTTTTTGTGAAGGTTCAACAACAAGTGGGACACAATCATGAAGTGGAACGACATTTATTGGATATTTCAAACTTTTTTAACAAATCAAAAACTGAAAAATTGGGCGTGCAAAATTATTCAGCCCCTCGTTCCACTTCATGATTGTGTCCCACTTGTTGTTGATTCTTCACAAAAAAATACAGTTTTATATCTTTACGTTTGAAGCCTGAAATGTGGCAAAAGGTCGCAAAGTTCAAGGGGGCCGAATACTTTCGCAAGGCACTGTATTTCCCTCAGATTACATCGATCCACAAAGTACTTGAAAACAAACCCAATTTTGATAAACTCCATTCTACTGGGTGAAATTCCACAGTTTGCCATCACAGCAGCAAGATTTGTGACCTGTTGCCACGAGAAAAGGGCAACCAGTGAAGAACAAACACCATTGTAAATACAACCCATTTATTTGTTTATTTATTTTCCCTTTTGTACTTCAGCTATTTTCACATCGCTACAACACTGTATATATACATAACATGACGTTTGAAAAGTCTTTGTTTAAGACACTCTCTGCAGACAGACAGACCATTGTTCAAGTCACGACAGACAGACGGACAGACGGACAGACGGACAGACAGACAGACAGACAGACAATTGTTTAAGCCACTCTCTGCAGACAGACAGACAGACAATTGTTTAAGCCACTCTCTGCAGACAGACAGACAGACAATTGTTTAAGCCACTCTCTGCAGACAGACAGACAGACAATTGTTTAAGCCACTCTCTGCAGACAGACAGACCATTTGTTAAGCCTCTAGAGAGAGACAGACAGACAATTTGTTAAGCCTCTAGAGAGAGACAGACCATTGTTCAAGTCACGACAGACAGACAGACAGACAGACAGACAGACAGACAGACAGGCAGACCATTGTTTAAACTACTACAGACAGACAGACAGACAGACAGACCATTGTTTAGCCACTACAGGCAGACCGACAGACAGACAGACACTCTGCAGTCATCTGTTTCTATGGGCTCTCTCTCTCTTGTCACATAAGACCTGTGACATATTCTCTCTGAGCCCCACAGATACATTTACACCAGTGTGTGTGGCATTCCGTCCCAGACTGAGGACGTAGACATACAAACACATCACACCATGAATAGCGCTTCATCTTGCTGGTTAGCCTTAATAAAGCCCTTGCTCCAGCAACTCACCAAAGCCTAATGGTCTTCATGGTAAGTATCATAAAGGTTACAGTGAGATGTTTAAGTACCCTGGTTCCATTTAGTAGCATAGCGGATGGGTTGAACTGATGGTCTTTTCAGAGCATCTTGATAGAGAAGATCTAGAGGTAAATAACAGGGCTAATCTGAAGGCAGATGAAAGATGTCTGCTGGTGTAAAGGTTACAGCTACATAACTAGATACCTCTATTTGTTCTTCCCCCGAATTATGGAAGACAGTGTTCTAACACAACAGTGTACCTGGTTAGGACTGGCGTTAAGAATGGAAACAGCTGTGAACTTTAAAAGAAGGTGGTAGAAGTAAGAAATCACTTTCCTTTCCAGTAACTGACTAGTTTTTCTGAGTACTTATACTATGTATGTTTCGAAATTAAGTTTTTAAAATAGTTTTTGAAACCATCTGATACACAGTACTATACTGTCAGTAGTACCGTGTATTATGTATTTAACTAGGCAAGTCAGTTAAGAACAAATTCTTATTTACAATGACGGCCTAGGACCAGTGGGTTAACTGCCTGTTCAGGGACAGAAAGACAGATTTGTACCTTGTCAGCTCGGGGGATTCGATTGTCACGACTTCCGCCCGAAGTCGGTCCCTCTCCTTGTTCGGGCGGCGTTCTGCGGTCAACGTCACCGGCCTTCTGGCCATCGCTACTAGGGAATACTACCTACTATACTGGCTACTAGGGAATACTACCTGCTATACTGGCTACTAGGGAATACTACCTACTATACTGGCTACTAGGGAATACTACCTGCTATACTGGCTACTAGGGAATACTACCTGCTATACTGGCTACTAGGGAATACTACCCGCTATACTGGCTACTAGGGAATACTACCTGCTATACTGGCTACTAGGGAATACTACCTGCTATACTGGCTACTAGGGACTACTACCTACTATACTGGCTACTAGGGAATACTACCTGCTATACTGGCTACTAGGGAATACTACCTACTATACTGGCTACTAGGGAATACTACCTACTATACTGGCTACTAGGGAATACTACCTACTATACTGGCTACTAGGGAATACTACCTACTATACTGGCTACTAGGGAATACTACCTACTATACTGGCTACTAGGGAATACTCACCAAATCCCTCCTTATGCCACGCACTTTCCGTGGGCTTGGTGATGGTCATGTTGCCTATGGGTCCAGGGTTCAGACCCTGTAAAAAGACAGTACAAGGTCACTATTCTAAATGTAATCATGAGACGATTTAAATTTTCATGAAATAATTGCTTAGCATTATGATGTGATTACAGCAATATGGGGTTGATATGTGGTATAGCTATTAAAACATTCCTTGGCTTATGCCACTGCTGCTCGGCCTCTGTGCAGCTGTTCACAGGTGGGAAGACGTGTGTTCCCATCTGGGAATAGTGTGCAGACTGGAATAGTAATGCAACTGTGTGGTTGAGTAATGCAGTGCCAGCAACACAGTGATGTTGTGTCATTGTTACTGGCTCAGAGGGCTACAGGACAACCTACGTGGGGTTTATAAAAATAAAATGATTAGACTATAAAATCATTCAACATGTGTCACGATCGGCAAACAGAAGTGTCTGACGCAACATGCAACAGCCACCAAATTAATTACAGCAATAAGGGTTTAAACTTTTCTATTATGGGTGTTTGCCCTTACTTAAATGGAATCTGATGTGTCCAACATAACAGAGTTTACAGAAACAACAAGGAAGACAACTAAATAATTACTACACTAAGAACGGTTTCCTAGACATGGGTTAAGTCTAGTCCTAGCAATACCTCCTAATGCAGCTCTCCATTGACAGGAGCTGTGTAGTCCTCATCTCTGACTGTGTAACCGGCATGTAGTGTGTCACAAACAGCTGACTTTTCACACTTCATTCAAACTGTGTGGTTTCTCATATTTCCTCATGGACCTGTAGCAGCAAACCCCTTACGCTGACCAGATTTGTACCTTTTCAGCTCAGGGATTTGAACTTGCAACCTTTTGGTTATTAGCCCAATGCTCCTAACCACTAGGCTAGACTGCCACCGTTAAAAGCATGTCTTAAACTACTTTACAGCTTTGAGGAAACATCCTTGTCTGGTCTGACAGGCAACTTGGCACCACTTACCTTCATAGGTGAAAAGGACTGGAGACGAAGTTATAATCCTTTTTTCCAACTCGGAAGTTGCTGCTTTGTTACTTGTCTTGGCCAGACGATGTACATCGTTCATTGTTAACTTTTGGCAGCTCTTGCAGCACCTTGTGTTAAAACAGTGCTATGGTTGGTAAGGGAGGGGGGTGGGGGTTGGCTAATTGCTAGCCACCTTACAAGTAGCACATTAATAGCTAGCTAGCTAAGAGACAGAAAAAGACAGAACACAGTAATCGACTTACAAAAATCACTAACTGAACGGATAAACAGAACATTCAATACGTTTAATAAAAATAACAATATTGAAATGAGATTATATTAATATACTGAGATAATGATAAAACGAGTGACTTCGAGGCTACAATCAGGATGACAGAACACGATCGGGACGGGAAGCTATGTATCGGGTAGGAAGTTGAGGGGAAGTGGGCGTTGCTACGTTGTGCAAAAGGTCTATTGGCAATGAATGATATAAAAAAATTGTATGGATGGCTTTAGCAGCTATTATAGCTAGCTAGCTAGTAGGCTAATGTTTGCACGTTAGCATTAACCTAGTTCTCTACCCTATTAACTTTGGCTAGCTATCCTTTCAGCTAAGTTAGCTAGTTAGCTGCATGCCTAACCTCCACTTGATGGTGATACACTCTTTTAAAAAACGGTTCACATAGGAGTAGGGCTGTCCCCGATAAAAAATAAATAAACTACTCTACCAGTCAAAAGCCTCATACAAATTGACAGAATTTTTGGAGGCCAGCCGCAGTGAGCATCAGGAGGAGCTGGTTGAGAAGCTGGTTGAGAAGCTGGTGAGAGAGCACCAAGAATGTGCAAAGCTGTCATCAAGGCAAAGGTTGACTACTTTGAAGAATCTCAAATATAAAATATATTTTGATTAGATTAACACATTTTTGGTTAATATGTGTTATTTCATAGGTTTGATGTCTTCACTATTATTCTACAATGTAGAAAACAGTAAAAATACAGAAAAACGCCTTAAATGAGTAGTCCAGACTTTTGACTGGTCCAGAATGTGTTGGCCACTGAGCTTTAGTTAAAAAATGAAGAAACACAAATAACTAAAGAGGGAGTCAGAGATCAACATAGGCTTTCCCTTACCTCCTCCTGCTGCTGGCCTCCAAATATTCTGCTAATTTGTAATAGGCGGATGGCAACCTTTTCCATTTGGAGTGCCAAATTACCTCCAGTTGTTATTTTCTTATGCACATTTTTCGTGGAACAGTTTCATTTAATTTACAAAAAAGTCTTCAAATCTCAAAATCAATGTCATGTGATTAATCAAAATTCTATCAAAATTAGAAATTAAAAATTAAAATCTAAAAGTAACTTCTATTGACATTGTCAACATGTAAAAATACCCTGAATAATAATAATAATACATTAAATCCAACTTATAAAACCATTACAGGTAGAACTGTCTGCAGAGCACAACGTATCACCCGGGGCAACCTGTCCTCTTTGACACCTACAACACCCATATCAGGAAAGCAAAAAAAAAAAAGATTAAGGACAATAATCACCCGAGCCACTACCTGTTCACCCCGCTTCCATCCAGAAGGCGAGGTCAGTACAGGTGCATCAAAGCAGGGACCGAGAGACTGAAAAACAGCTTCTATCTCAAGGCCATCAGACTGTTAAACAGCCATCACTAACATTGAGTGGCTGCTGAGAGCATGTGGCTGTACTGACCTCGTGGCTGCTGCCAACATACTGACTCATCTCTAGACACTAGAGAAATCAAGAAAAATGTATCACTTGCCACTTTAAACAATGCCACTCTATGTAATGTTTACATACCCTGCATTACTCATCTCAAATGTGTATACTGTACTCTATACCATCTACTGCATCTTGCCTATGCCATTCGGCCATCACTCATTAATATATTTGCATGTACATATTCGGATCTTGAATGGGAAGCCCCCACGGAAGAAGGCACTGGAACCTCTGGGTCCAGGGTGCTAAAGCTGTTTCTGGTCTGTGTCAGGTCCGGGCTCAACATCTCTAAGGAGACCCCTGTTGCCAGAGGACACTGTTAGATATACAGTGGGGCAAAAAAGTATTTAGTCAGCCACCAATTGTGCAAGTTCTCCCACTTAAAAATATGAGAGAGGCCTGTAATTTTCATCATAGGTACACATAAACTATGACAGACAAAATGAGAAAAAAAAATCCAGAAAATCACAATTGTAGGATTTTTAATGAATGTATTTGCAAATTATGGTGGAAAATAAGTATTTGGTCAATAACAAAAGTTTATCTCAATACTTTGTTATATACCCTTTGTTGGCAATGACAGAGGTCAAACGTTTTCTGTAAGTCTTCACAAGGTTTTCACACACTGTTGCTGGTATTTTGGCCCATTCCTCCATGTAGATCTCCTCTAGAGCAGTGATGTTTTGGGGCTGTTGCTGGGCAACACGGACTTTCAACTCCCTCCAAAGATTTTCTATGGGGTTGAGATCTGGAGACTGGCTAGGCCACTCCAGGACCTTGAAATGCTTCTAACGAAGCCACTCCTTCGTTGACCGGGCGGTGTGTTTGGGATCATTGTCATGCTGAAAGACCCAGCCACGTTTCATCTTCAATGCCCTTGCTGATGGAAGGAGGTTTTCACTCAAAATCTCACGATACATGGCCCCATTCATTCTTTCCTTTACACGGATCAGTCGTCCTGGTCCCTTTGCAGAAAAACAGCCCCAAAGCATGATATTTCCACCCCCATGATTCACAGTAGGTATGGTGTTCTCAGCATTCTTTGTCCTCCAAAAACGACGAGTTGAGTTTTTACCAAAAAGTAATATTTTGGTTTCATCTGACCATATGACATTCTCCCAATCTTTTTCTAGATCATCCAAATGCTCTCTAGCAAACTTCAGACGGGCCTGGACATGTACTGGCTTAAGCAGGGGGACACGTCTGGCACTGCAGGATTTGAGTCCCTGGCGGCGTAGTGTGTTGCTGATGGTAGGCTTTGTTACTTTGGTCCCAGCTCTCTGCAGGACATTCACTAGGACCCCCCAGTGGTTCTGGGATTTTTGCTCACCGTTCTTTTGATCATTTTGACCCCACAGAGTGAATCTTGCGTGGAGCCCCAGATCGAGGGAGATTATCAGTGGTCTTGTATGTCTTCCATTTCCTAATAATTGCTCCCACAGTTGATTTCTTCAAACCAAGCTGCTTACCTATTGCAGATTCAGTCTTCCCAGCCTGGTGCAGGTCTAGAATTTTGTTTCTGGTGTCCTTTGACAGCTCTTTGGTCTTGGCCATAGTGGAGTCTGGAGTGTGACTGTTTGAGGTTGTGGAAAGGTGTCTTTTATACTGATAACAAGTTCAAACAGGTGCCATTAATACAGGTAACGAGTGGAGGACAGAGGAGCCTCTTAAAGAGGTCTGTGAGAGCCAGAAATCTTGCTTGTTTGTAGGTGACCAAATACTTATTTTCCACCATAATTTGCAAATAAATTCATAAAAAATCCTACAATGTGATTTTCTGGATTTTTTTCCTAATTTTGTCTGTCATAGTTGAAGTGTACCTATGATGAAAATTACAGGCCTCTCTCATCTTTTTAAGTGGGAGAACTTGCACAATTGGTGGCTGACTAAATACTTTTTTGCCCCACTGTATTCTCATTCATTCCCTTACACTTGTGTGTATAAGGTAGTTGTTGTAGAATTGTTAGGTTAGATTACTTGTTAGATATTACTGCATGTTCGGAACTAGAAGCACAAGCATTTCGCTACACTCGCATTAACATCTGCTAACCATGCCTATGTGACAAATTAAATGTGATTTGATTGAGGCTACTGTAGACCTTCTTTGCTAAAACAGGATGTTTTAATATTTTATTTGGTGACATGAATATATTTAGTATAGTTGTATCTGAAAAGGATGGCTTTTTAAAAAGTTTCACAAAAAAAAGAAATCTGAAATTCACTAAGATTGGGCATCCTCTGAGGAGCCACCAATGGACTCAGTAGTATATCTCACAGAATAATAGAGAGAGAAAGAGAGAGAGAAAGAAAGAGGGAGAGAGATAGTGACATAGTATATCTCACTGAGTTGACCTTTACTATACAGAAAGCCAATGGGTCATGTGACGTGACACTTCTGCACGAGGCTGATTAAGCCCCTGGGCTCGGTGGGGTGTGTGGGTGGGGGGTGACCTGGGTATGCTGGCATCCAGCCGTGTGACACCAGACCCTCTCTTTCTTTCCTCTCACCGTTCCATCCGAATTAGGAGTAAATTATGAAGAAAAAGAAGTGACCTTTTTAGAAAACACAGAAAATGGCTTTACAAGACTGTGGAGGCAGAGAGTTAGAGGGCGAGAGGCAGAAGAGGGAGAGAGGCAGAGACACAGGGAGGCAGTGATGGAGACAAGCAGAGAGGGAGAGAGGCAGCAACAGGAAAGGCCTGATGCTGTGGCCTGTTGAGAGCTCTGTTTTCTGTCTGACACTATGAGCAATGACTGTTTTCTTAGCTTGAACTTGACTTTCCACCAAACAGAGTGCAGCTGAAGTTGATCCCTCTCTCTGATTTTTAACTATCACACTCAGTATGATTGGTTCAATTATATAACTACAGTATAACTGGGTTGATTGGCTAGTTTTGTCCTTCATGTCATAACCTCACCTACAGAGAACAGATATACTATCAATAGCTTGTATGGTGTGAGGTTGACTAGGAGACTGATACCTCTAGTATGGTGTGAGGTTGACTAGGAGACTGATACCTCTAGTATGGTGTGAGGTTGACTAGCAGACTGATACCTCTAGTACGGTGTGAGGTTGACTAGGAGACTGATACATCTAGTACGGTGTGAGGTTGACTAGGAGACTGATACCTCTAGTACGGTGTGAGGTTGACTAGGAGACTGATACCTCTAGTATGGTGAGAGGTTGACTAGGAGACTGATACCTCTAGTATGGTGTGAGGTTGACTAGCAGACTGATACCTCTAGTACAGTGTGAAGTTGACTAGGAGACTGATGTGATGTGGTGTGTGTGTGTGTGTGTGTGCCAGTCAGCAGAGTCCAGTGAGATAGGTGATGGTGTGTGAGTGTGAGACAGGTGATGTGGGTGAATAATTCATTGGCATGTTACAGAATCCCTTGCTCAGCAGAGCACAGTTGGAGCGTGCTCAGTAAGACCTTGACGGGCGTCAGCCGGAGCAGTGGAGGCCTGGAGCCCCAGAGTTAGGCCTGTCAGCCAGAAACCAGAGTGATGGAGAGGCCTCACCATGATGCTCTGGCTCCCTCTCTCCCAGACACTGCCTGGTGCCTGCCACTGGGATGGGAGGCCAGGGGCTGGTCAGCTCAATTTAACACAATCCAGATGTACTGTGTGAGTGTGGGGGGAGGGGGTGATTCTGTGTGCATACATGTGTCTGTGTGTATACGTGTCTACGTTATTGGTGGTTAGTGCCATTCAAGATCAGGGAGGGTGATTTTTTTCATGAGCATGGCCTTATTTCTATCAAAACATGTTGGAAGACTCTCGTTCATATTCCATTCACCCAGGTCAATGTAAAATCGACAGGTTTAGACTACTACATGATACACACATTTGCCCCTATACCCATCGTGAGGTTGCGACAACTTAGCTAGCCAGCTAACTTGCAATTTGGCTAGCTTGCTAGCTTGTTCAAGTTAATTTTCTCATCATGAATAAAGCAGGTAGAGTAGCTACCTAGTGGTATGGTTATGTGAAATTACAATATTCTCTCTTGCAATATCGACAAATTGTATTCATAATTTATGCGTTGACAGTTTGGAGTGGATCACAGACCACCACTACCACCACATTGGGTCTGCAAGGGACCGCCACTGATGACCAAATCTGCATCGTCCACAGTGGAGTAAAGTAATTCAGTAAAAATGCTTTAAAGAACAATATAACTCATTTATACTTTTTACTCCATACATTTTCCTTTACACCAAAAAGTATTCGTTACATTTTCAATGCTTAGCAGGACAGTAAAACGGTCCAATTCACACACTTACAGTATCAACAGAACATCCCTGGTCATCCCTACTGCGTCTGATCTGACTGACTCACTAAACAGAACCACCCTGGTCATCCCTACTGCCTCTGATCTGACTGACTCACTAAATAGAGAACCATCCTGGTCGGCTCTACTGCCTCTGATCTGACTGACTCACCAAATAGAGAACCACCCTGGTCGGCTCTACTGCCTCTGATCTGACTGACTCACTAAACAGAACCACCCTGGTCATCCCTACTGCCTCTGATCTGACTGACTCACTAAATAGAGAACCATCCTGGTCATCCCTACTGCCTCTGATCTGACTGACTCACTAAATAGAGAACCATCCTGGTCGACTGACTCTACTGCTGCCTCTGATCTGACTGACTCACTAAATAGAGAACCATCCTGGTCGGCTCTACTGCTTCTGATCTGACTGACTCACTAAATAGAGAACCACCCTGGTCGGCCCTACTGCCTAATCTGGAGGACTCACTAAACACATGTTTTGTTTGTAAATGATGCCTGAGTGTTGGAGTGTGCCCCTGGCTATCTGTAAATTATGTTGGAGTGTGCCCCTGGCTATCTGTAAATGATGTCTGAGTGTTCCCCTGGATATCTGTAAATGATGTCTGAGTGTTGGAGTGTGCCCCTGGCTATCTGTAAATTATGTCTGAGTGTTGGAGTGTGCCCCTGGCTATCCGTTAATAAAATAAAAACAAGAAAAGGGTGCTGTCTGTGCTAAATATAAGGAATTTGAAATGGTTTTGTCACGTTCTGACCTTTATTTCCTTTGTGTATTTATTTAGTATGGTCAGGGCGTGAGTTGGGTGGGCAGTCTGTTTGTTTTTCTAGGTTTTGGGTATTTCTATGTTTCGGCCTAGTATGGTTCTCAATCAGAGGCAGGTGTCATTAGTTGTCTCTGATTGAGAATCATACTTAGGGAGCCTGGGTTTCACTGTGTGTTGGTGGGCGATTGTTCCTGTCTCTGTGTTTGCACCAGATAGGACTGGTTAGAGTTTTGCACATAGTTATTTAATGTCTAGTTCCTTTACTAAAGAACATGAATAACCACCACGCTGCATTTTGGTCCGCCTCTCCTTCACCACAGGAAAACCCCCAGGTTTATACTTTTACTTTTACTTTTGATACTTAAGTATATTTTAGCAATTCCATTTAATTTTGATAGTAAAGTACATTTTAAACCAAATACTTTTCGACTTTAACTCGAGTAGAATTTTACAGGGTGACTTTCACCCAAACGTATCTTTACTTTTTCCATCACTGATCATCCATAACAGGACCAAGCCTGGCCTGTTGAGGAGTGACGGACTCCATCCTAGCTGGAGGGGTGCTCTCATCTTATCTACCAACATAGACAGGGCTCTAACTCCCCTAGCTCCACAATGAGATAGGGTACAGGCCAGGCAGCAGGCTGTTAGCCAGCCTGCCAGCTAAGTGGAGTCTGCCACTAGCACAGTCAGTGTAGTCAGCTCAGCTATCCCCATTGAGACCATGTCTGTGCCTCGATCTAAATTGGGAAAAACTAAACATGGCGGTGTTCGCCTTAGCAATCTCACTGGAATAAAGAACTCCATTCCTGCCATTATTGAAAGATATTGTGATATCTCAAAATACGGCTAATTAATGTTAGATCCCTTACTAGGCAGTTATAGTCAAGGAACCCCCTGATCATAATCTTGATATGATTGGCCTGACTGAAACATGGCTTAAGCCTGATGAATTTACTGTGTTAAATGAGGCCTCACCTCCTGGGTACACTAGGGACCATATCCCCCGTGCATCCCGCAAAGGCAGAGGTGTTGCTAAAATTTACGATAGCAAATATAAATTTACAAAAAACTGATGTTTTGGTCTTTTAAGCTTCTAGTCATGAAGTCTATGCAGCCTACTCAATCACTTTCTATAGCTACTGTTTGTTTACAGGCCTCCTGACTGAGTTCCCTGAATTCCTATCGGACCTTGTAGACATAGCAGATAATATTCACATTTTTGGTGACAATAATATTCACATGGAAAGTCCACAGACTCACTCCAAAAGGCTTTTGGAGCCATCATCGACTCAATGGGTTTTGTCCAACATGTCTACGGACCTACTTACTGCCACAGTCATACGCTGGACCTAGTTTTGTTCATTGGAATAATTGTTGTGGATCTTAATGCTTTTCCTCATAATTCTGGACTATTGGACCACCATTTTATTACGTTTGCATCAAATAATCTGCTCAGACCCAAACCAAGGAGCATCAAAATCTGTGCAATATATTCTCAGACAACCCAAAGATTCCGAGATGCCCTTCCAGACTCCCTTCGCCTACCCAAGGACGTCGGAGTACAGTATCAGTTAACCACCTGAGGAACTCATTTTAACCTTGTGCAATACCCTAGATGCAGTCGCACCCCTAAAAACAAAAGACATTTGTCATAAGATCCAACCCGGATGTTCTAGCCGTGTCTGAATCCTGGCTTAGGAAGACCACCAAAAATTCTGAAATCTCCATTCCGAACTACAACATTTTCAGAAAAGATAGAACTGCCAAAGGGGGCGGTGTTGCAATCTACTGCAGAGATAGCCAGCAGAATTCAGGTCTGTACCCAAACAATTTGAACTACAACTTTTAAAAATCCACCTCTCTAAAAACAAGTCTCTCACTGTTGCCACCTGCTATAGACCACCCTCTGCCCCCAGCTGTGGTCTGGACACCATATGTGAATTGATTGCCCCCCATCTATCTTCAGAGCTCGTGCTGCTAGGCGACCTAAACTGGAACATGCTTAACACCCCAGCCATCCTACAATCTAAGCTTGATGCCCTCAATATCACACAAATTATCAATGAACCTACCAGGTACCACCCCAAAGCCATAAACACGGGCACCCTCATAGATATCATCCTAACCAACTTGCCCTCTAAATACACCTCTGCTGTTTTCATGCCTCATTGCCTGCATCCGTAATGGGTCAGCGGTCAAACGACCTCCACTCATCACTGTCAAATGCTCCCTGAAACACTTCAGCAAGCAGGCCTTTCTAATCGACCTGGCCGGGGCATCCTGGAAGGACATTGAACTCATGCCGTCAGTAGAGGATGTCTGGTTATTTTTTTTAAATTACTTCCTTGCCATCTTAAATAAGCATGCCCTGTTCAAGAAATGTAGAACCAGGAACAGGTATAGCCCCTGGTTCTCTTCAGACCTGACTAACCTTAATCAACACAAAAACATCCTATGGCGTTCTGCATTAGCATCAAACAGCCCCCTGTGATATGCAACTTTTCAGGGAAGCTTGAAAACAATACACACAGGCAGTTAGAAAAGCCAAGGCTAGATTTTTCAAGCAGAAACACAAACTCAAAAAATTTCCGGGACACTGTAAAGTCCTTGGAGAATAAGAACTCCTCCTCCCAGCTGCCCACTGCACTGAGGATAGGAAACACTGTCACTACCGATAAATCCACTATAATTGAGCATTTCAATAAGCATTTTTCTACGGCTGGCCATGCTTTCCACCTGGCTACCCAGGCCTACCCTGGTCAACAGCACTGCACCCCCCCACAACAACTCGCCAAAGCCTTCCCCATTTCTCCTTCTCCAGAATCCAGTCTGCTGATGTTCTGAAAGAGCTGCAAAATCTGGAACCCTACAAATCAGCCGGGCTAGACAATCTGGACTCTTTCTTTCTAAAATTATCTGCCGAAATTATTGCAACCCCTTTCCTAGCCTGTTCAACCTCTCTTTCGTGTCGTCTGAGATTCCCAAAGTTTGGAAAGCAGCTGCGGTCATCCTCTTCAAAGGGGGGGACACTCTTGACCCAAACTGCTACAGACCTATATCTATCCTACCCTGCCTTTCTAAGGTCTTCGAAAGCAAAGTCAACAAACAGATTACCGACCATTTCGAATCCCAACATACCTTCTCCGCTATGCAATCTGGTTTCAGAGCT
>NC_092161.1:2924533-2992033 GCF_045791955.1 Oncorhynchus clarkii lewisi
GGTCATGGGTGCACCTCAACCACGCTCAAGGTCCTAAACGATATCTTAACTGCCATCGATAAGAAACAATACTGTGCAGCCGTATTCATTGACCTGGCCAAGGCTTTCGACTCTGTTAATCACCACATCCTCATCGGCAGACGCGATAGCCTTGGTTTCTCAAATGATTGCCTTGCCTGGTTCACCAACTATTTCTCTGATAGAGTTCAGTGTGTCAAATCAGAGGGCCTGTTGTCCGGGCCTCTGGCAGTGTCTATGGGGGTGCCACAGGGTTCAATTCTTGGCCCTCTTCTCTGTATACATCAATTATGTCGCTCTTGCTGCTGGTGAGTCTCTGATCCACCTCTACACAGAAGACACAATTCTGTATACTTCTGGCCCTTTTTGGACTCTGTTAACAACCCTCCAGACAAGCTTCAATGCCATACAACTCTCCTTCCATGGCCTCCAATTGCTCTTAAATACAAGTAAAACTAAATGCATGCTCTTCAACCGATCGCTGCCTGCACATGCCCGCCCGTCCAACATCACTACTCTGGACAGTTCTGTCTTAGAATATGTGGAAAAGTACAAATACCTAGGTGTCTGGTTAGACTGTAAACTCTCCTTCCAGACTCAAACATCTCCAATCCAAAGTTAAATCTAGAATTGGCTTCCTATTTTGCAACAAATCCTCCTTCACTCATGCTGCCAAACATACCCTTGTAAAACTGACCATCCAACCGATCCTTGACTTCGGCGAAGTAATTTACAAAATAGCCTCCAATACCCTACTCAATAAATTGGATGCAGTCTATCACAGTGCCATCCGTTATGTCACCAAAGCCCCATATACTACCCACCACTGCGACCTGTACGCTCTCGTTGGCTGGCCCTCGCTTCAAACTCGTCGCCAAACCCACTGGCTCCAGGTCATCTACAAGACCCTGCTAGGTAAAGTCCCCCCCTTATCTCACCTCGCTGGTCACCATAGCATCTCCCACCTGTAGCACGCGCTCCAGCAGGTATATTTCTCTGGTCACCCCCAAAACCAATTCTTACTTTGGCCGCCTCGCCTTTCAGTTCTCTACTGCCAATGACTGGAACGAATGTGCAAAGTAGAAATAATAATAACGGGGTGCAAAGGAGCAAAATAAATAAAATAAATACAGTAAGGAAAGAGGTAGTTGTTTGGGCTAAATTATAGGTGGGCTATGTACAGGTGCAGTAATCTGTGAGCTGTTCTGACAGCTGGTGCTTAAAGCTAGTGAGGGAGATAAGTGTTTCCAGTTTCAGAGATTTTTGTAGTTCGTTCCAGTCATTGGCCGCAGAGAACTGAGAACTGCATATCTACTGTATATGTAGTAGTATCTATATGTAGAAGTATGTAGTAGTATCTATAAGCAGTATGTGGAAGTTTCTACATCAATCTACATGCAATAGCACCGTATCTACTGTCAAATCAAATCAAATCAAATGTATTTGTCACATACACATGGTTAGCAGATGTTAATGCGAGTGTAGCGAAATGCTTGTGCTTCTAGTTCCGACAATGCAGTAATAACCAACAAGTAATCTAACTAACAATTCCAAAACTACTGTCTTGTACATACCTTAAGGGAACATTTCGGCATTTCGTGTATGATTAGTGAAAAAGTCCATATTGCAAATGTACGGTCCCTTACTAGACGCCGAAATCGTTTGTAAAATTTGCGGTCGGCGTCGGGCAGTCCGGGAAGTCATCAAATGAACTTTGTCGGACATTCGGTTTCCGTTTTATAAAATAAACAAGTTTTTTACCGTTTTTCCGCTATCCCGGAAATTCCCACAAGAGGGCATACGGAATCATATGGCAATTTGGCAAAACATCACGAATCACGACGGGGCCTTATCTCGAAAACGGAAACTATTTCGAAGCCGAAACTTGGTGAGCGTAGGTTTGGCATAATGGGCAGTTGGCCCCGAACAAGATGGCGTCTAGGCCTCGACGGTTTTTGAGTTATGGCCATTTTTCTGGGATTAAAGGTCCAAAATGAAAATGGAGAAATTATTTTTCCACTTCAGGTCAAAGTCAAGGAGCCTCTGGTGTCAATAAAAAAAGAACCAGCCATTTATCTATCGTCATTTAAGAGAAACGGAACAATGACAACTTGGTGATGTTCACAAATAGGCGGTTTTTTTTTTTCAACGGTTACAGATCCAGTTGCAGGGTGTTCATACGAATCTTTTTAAAGTGTGCTGCGGAGCTCTGCGAGATTTCTGTGATTTTCTATGATTTTCTGAAATAACACACACATACTAAACCCTCCGTAAATAACTCAGTTCTTAACGTAAAGACTTAAAACTCAGGATTATGTAAAAGCATACCCCAATGAGGATATGTGGTGACTTATAGCTTCCTGTGCCAACCGGAAGTGCCATAATTGGTGTCTCAGGGGCTGTTTCGAAGGGTTAAAAAAGTCTGATCTCTCCAAAATTTCATATGTGTGATTAGGCAACCCCCATGAACTGTAAATCAGTCATTTTTCCCAAAAGAAAATCAAAGGAAAAAAAAATCACACTAAAACACAACTTGGATGGAGGGACGCAATTGGGGTGCGTAGAGACAGACAGTGGCTGCAATAGTTAGCTTTGTTCGAGCTAAAAAAGAACCGTCAGACCTAGAGTTCCGAAACTTTAGAAACCTGTTCTAGACCTCCGGTCGATGGTGCGTTGTGAGTTACGTGGCTCTAGACGGTTCTCGGACCGAGAAACAGCCTCGTACATTTGCAATACCTTCAATTCATTTTGACCATTACGAAAATGACAACGTTTAGAAAAGTCTCAGAGACGCAAGGCTAGGTGCATTGAAACCGGCTCGGCCCATAGAGACGGACCCCAACGTTTCTGTCCGACAGCTCGTTCAAGGACCCCGTAGCAAGGCATGGAAAAAAGTGGATTTTCAGCACCAATTAGGGTTTTTCTCGGACATCAAATGACCTATCGAGCCGAAACTCAGGATTCGGGGTCGCCTCACATAGGCCTTCACATAATGTCCGAACTGGACCCGCAGCTAGAACGTAACTATGTGTTTTATGGTTTTTTTATGGTTTGAACCGAAGGCGTTGTGAATTTTGGGCCAGCTCTGAAGTATGTAATAGTTGGCTACTAAACGAGTTGGAAAAAGTGGGTTTGGTGTCAGTTTGTATCAGTTTGGTGTCAGAATGATATCTAATTGACTGATGGACTCTTGTCCACTTGACTCTTGTACATTTGCAATATGTTTAAACAGTGAGGTACCATCACCAAAAGCGACATTCTGAAATCTACCCTAACGAGCGCTTGAGATGAACCAGAATCACTGCAAAGCCATCCCGAGTTCATCGGGCCAGTCAATTTCACATTCCTGCAGGATTTTTATAGCATGACAAATTCGTGATGGTACCTGCCCATTGAAACATATTGCAAATGCACAGTGACTTTGAAAAAGTAAGGAAACATAAACAAATGGACATAATGAAATCAACATTTTTTTTATTTTTGGGTGACCAGTTGCACGTGCATTTGCAATATGATTCTATAGTGAAAAAACATCACCAAAAGCGACATTCTGAAATCAACCCAAACGAGCGATTGAGATGACCCAGGATCACTGCAAAGCCATCCCGAGGTCATCGGGCCAGTCAATTTCACATTCCTGCAGGATTTTTATAGCATGACAAATTCGTGATGGTACCTGCCCATTAAAACATATTGCAAATGCACAGTGACTTTGAAAAAGTAAGGAAACATAAACAAAAAAAATCTAAATTTTTTTTGGGGGGGTTTACCAGTTGCACATTTCAGATCACCAGTTGCACATTTCAGATCACCAGTTGCACATTTCAGATCACCAGTTGCACGGAGGAAAATCATTACTTTTGACTTTGACTTTTGACTTCCTATGACATCATATTGCAAATGGACAAAACATATGCCTTATGCACAAGTAAAACAAAAAAAAATTATGATAATACAAGTTGACAAAGGTATAGTTTGAGCAAAGTATAGTTTGAATTTTGAGCATGACAAATTTGTGATGGTACCTGCCCATTAAAACATATTGCAAATGCACAGTGACTTTGAAAAAGTAAGGAAACATAAACAAATGGACATAATGAAATCATCATTTTTTTTTTTCGGTTACCATTTGCACGCGCATTTGCAATATGATTCTATAGTGAAAAAAAATCACCAAATGGACATGATGAAATCAACACAACGAGTGATGGAAATGAACAACTATCACTGCCCGGCCGTCCCGAGTTCATCAGTTCAGTCAATTTTGGCCCCCAAAAAAATTTACTTTTGACTTTGACTTTTGACTTCCTATGAAATCATATTGCAAATGGACAAATCATATTCCTTATGCACAAGTAAAAAAAAAAAAATTATGATAATAAAATTTTACAAAAGTATATTCATACACTTCTTACACATGATTAATTGTCTTAAAATCGAAACAATTTCGAAAAACGGTCCAGAAAGCACTTTTTTTAGTTTTTAAAGTTTTTAAAAAAAATCAAATTTTCGACTTTTGACATCCTATTAAATCATATTGCAAATGGACAAAACATATGCCTTATGCACAAGTAAAAAAAATAAAAAAAATAATGATAATAAAATACGAATAAAGTATGTTGATACAGTTCTTATACGTGTGTAATTGACACAAAATTCGAAAGAATTTTGAAAAACGGTCCAGAAAGCACTTTTTTAAGGGTGTGTGAAGTTTTTTATAAAATTGACATTTTTGACTTTTGACTTTTGACTTCCTATGAAATCATATTCCAAATGGAGAAAACATATGCCTTATGCACAAGTAAAAAAAAAAAAAAAATGATAATAAAGTATGTTGATAAAGTTCTTATACATGTGTAATTGACACAAAAATTGAAAGAATTTTGAAAAACGGTCCAGAAAGCACTTTAAGGATGTGTGAAGTTTTTTACCAAATTGACATTTTTGACTTTTGACTTTTGACTTCCTATGAAATCATATTGCAAATGGACAAAACATATGCCTTATGCGCATGTAATTAAACAAAAAAAAAATATGATAACAAAATTTGACAAAAGTATATTCATACAGTTCTTACACATGTGTAATTGACAAAAAAATCGAAAGAATTTCGAAAAAAGGCCCAGAAAGCACTTTTTTAAGGGGTGAAAAGTTTTGGGAAAAAAAATCCTTTTTTCAAAATTATGCTTTTGGATGTTGACTTGGGTTGCATTTCCAATATGAAAAACCCCGGTGGAACTCACTCGCCCCCTGTTGGATTTTTGAAGTGTTACAATTGGCAAGTGCCATATGGCATTTGCCATATACTTTGCACGAATCAACGCCGCTTTGGGTGGTATTGGACATCGTGTATATGGTTTGTCCAATGCCAATATCTTGCCATTCATTTTTGTCCAATTCAGGGGGGTATTCCCTTACACAGTGTAAGGGGATAAAGAATATGTACATAAGGATATATGAATGAGTGATGGTACAGAGCAGCATAGGCAAGATACAGTAGATGGTATCGAGTACAGTATATACATATGAGATGAGTATGTAAACAAAGTGGCATAGTTAAAGTGGCTAGTGATACATGTATTACATAAGGATACAGTCGATGATATAGAGTACAGTATATACGTATGCATATGAGATGAATAATGTAGGGTAAGTAACATTATATAAGGTAGCATTGTTTAAAGTGGCTAGTGATATATTTACATAATTTCCCATCATTTCCCATTATTAAAGTGGCTGGAGTTGAGTCAGTGTCAGTGTGTTGGCAGCAGCCACTCAATGTTAGTGGTGGCTGTTTAACAGTCTGATGGCCTTGAGATAGAAGCTATTTTTCAGTCTCTCGGTCCCAGCTTTGATGCACCTGTACTGACCTCGCCTTCTGGATGATAGCGGGGTGAACAGGCAGTGGCTCGGGTGGTTGATGTCCTTGATGATCTTTATGGCCTTCCTGTGACATCGGGTGGTGTAGGTGTCCTGGAGGGCAGGTAGTTTGCCCCCGGTGATGCGATGTGCAGACCTCACTACCCTCTGGAGAGCCTTACGGTTGAGGGCGGAGCAGTTGCCGTACCAGGCGGTGATACAGCCCGCCAGGATGCTCTCGATTGTGCATCTGTAGAAGTTTGTGAGTGCTTTTGGTGACAAGCCGAATTTCTTCAGCCTCCTGAGGTTGAAGAGGCGCTGCTGCGCCTTCTTCACAATGCTGTCTGTGTGAGTGGACCAATTCAGTTTGTCTGTGATGTGTATGCCGAGGAACTTAAATCTTGCTACCCTCTCCACTACTGTTCCATCGATGTGGATAGGGGGGTGTTCCCTCTGCTGTTTCCTGAAGTCCACAATCATCTCCTTAGTTTTGTTGACGTTGAGTGTGAGGTTATTTTCCTGACACCACACTCCGAGGGCCCTCACCTCCTCCCTGTAGGCCGTCTCGTCGTTGTTGGTAATCAAGCCTACCACTGTTGTGTCGTCCGCAAACTTGATGATTGAGTTGGAGGCGTGCGTGGCCACGCAGTCGTGGGTGAACAGGGAGTACAGGAGAGGGCTCAGATCGCACCCTTGTGGGGCCCCAGTGTTGAGGATACTGTATATGTAGTAGTATGTAGTAGTGTATATATGTAGTAGTAATATAATTATATAATATATATATGTAGTAGTATAGTAGAGTAGAGCTATTCTGTATATGTAGTAGTATGTAGTAGGATATATTGTATGTGTAGTAGTGTGAGATAATATATGTGTGTAGTAGTATCTACTCTATGTGCAGTAGTATATATATGTAGTATGTAGTAGTGTGTATATGTAGAAGTATGTAGTAGTAGAGTTATTCTGCATATGTAGTAGTATTTAGTTGTATCTATTGTATGTGTAGTAGTATGAGATAATATATGTGTGTAGTAGTATCTACTCTATGTGCAGTAGTACGTAGTAATATCTTTATGTAGTAGTAATCGCTGTATATGTGGCTGTATGTAGCAGTGATTACAGATTTGGAAAATGTTTGAAAATATGTGGATTTGTTCATGCCTAAGTATAAAGGTGTTGATATGTCAGCATATCAACATATAAAACAACTTATATTTTTTTTACTTTCCGGAGTTAGAATATTCTACAAATATGTAAGAGGGAGCCAGCACAGCAGCTGGGAACTACTAGCTAACTGGCAAGCAAAAAAACAGTCAACAACTTTGGTAGTAAAGACCTTTAGAAATCAGCCGAACTGGTCAAAAAGGCACTGTCATGGAGGAGTAGAGTTATTCTGTCATTTAGGAGTAGAGTTATTCTGTCATTTAGGAGTAGAGTTATTCTGTCATTTAGGAGTAGAGTTATTGTGTCATTTAGGAGTAGAGCTATTCTGTCATTTAGGAGTAGAGTTATTATGCCATTTAGGAGTAGAGTTATTCTGTCATTTAGGAGTAGAGTTATTCTGTCATGGATGAGTAGAGTTATTCTGTCATGGATGAGTAGAGTTATTCTGTCATTTAGGAGTAGAGTTATTCTGTCATTTAGGAGTAGAGTTATTCTGTCATTTAGGAGTAGAGTTATTCTGTCATTTAGGAGTAGAGTTATTGTGTCATTTAGGAGTAGTGCTATTCTGTCATTTAGGAGTAGAGTTATTCTGTCATGGAGGAGTAGAGTTATTCTGTCATGGAGGAGTAGAGTTATTCTGTCATGGAGGAGTAGAGTTATTCTGTCATGGAGGAGTAGAGTTATTCTGTCATTTAGGAGTAGAGTTATTCTGTCATTTAGGAGTAGAGTTATTGTGTCATTTAGGAGTAGTGCTATTGTGTCATTTAGGAGTAGTGCTATTGTGTCATTTAGGAGTAGAGTTATTCTGTCATGGAGGAGTAGAGTTATTCTGTCATGGAGGAGTAGAGTTATTCTGTCATGGAGGAGTAGAGTTATTCTGTCATGGAGGAGTAGAGTTATTCTGTCATGGAGGAGTAGAGTTATTCTGTTATGGAGGAGTAGAGTTATTCTGTTATGGAGGAGTAGAGTTATTCTGTCATGTAGGAGCAGAGTTATTCTGTCATGTAGGAGCAGAGTTATTCTGTCATGGAGGAGCAGAGTTATTCTGTCATTTAGGAGTAGAGTTATTCTGTCATGGAGGAGAAGAGTAACTATATAAATTAGCATTAACTGTGTGCATTAAGGAAATTGCAGCCTGGCTCAAAGTGAAGCCTGTCTCTAATAAGCTCCTGTTGTGTTCAGTGATTTGAGCAAATAAACACCAGGGCTCTTCATTTACGTTTGAAGGTAATAGCGTATAGGGATAGGGACCGTCTCCATGGACTCTAATATGTCTACATCTTATCAGGTGATACCAGGCTGGTCTACTGCTAACTCTCTGCCAACTACAGTCTACCGCTGGCAATTTTAATCCTCTGAAATGAGCATATAAACGTTTTTAACATTTTGATAACGTCTGATTTGTTTTTTACTTCCTGATTGCTGACAGATTGGCCAATACTCTTCAAGCTGTTCACTATGTGTTACAACGTAGGTACAAATTAAATCAAGGACTTTTACAGGACTGAGATAACACATTGACTCAGCCAGAGAAGTGTGTGTGTGTGTGTTTGTCTGCGTTCGTGTGTGTGTGTGTGTGTGTGTGTGTGTTTGTTTGCCTGTGTGTGTGTGTTTATTTATGTATGTCTGTGTGTGTATGTATGTGTGTGTGAGCGTATGTAGAGTGTGTGTGCGTGCGTGTGTGTGTGAGTGTATGGAGTGTGTATGTAGAGTGTGTGTGTATGTAGAGTGTGTGTGTATGTAGAATTTGTGTGTATGTAGAGTGTGTGTGTATGTAGTGTGTGTGTATGTAGTGTGTGTGTATGTAGAGTGTGTGTGTATGTAGAGTGTGTGTGTGTATGTAGAGTGTGTGTGTGTATGTAGAGTGTGTGTGTGTATGTAGAGTGTTTGTGTGTATGTAGAGTGTGTGTGTATGTAGATTGTGTCTGTGTATATAGAGTGTGTGTGTGTGTATGTAGAGTGTGTGTGTATGTAGATTGTGTCTGTGTATATAGAGTGTGTATGTGGAGTGTGTATGTATGTATGAGTGTGTGTGTGTGTGTGTGTGTGTGTGTGTCTAAATAAGTTAGTCTCCTGACAGATGCTACAGTTGTGAAGTCAAATCTGCCACCACACAGTGGCAGATAGAGGGAGGAACAACAACAACTGCAGAATTACAGATCTGACAACTTGTTCACTACTTCTGTAATAAACATGTCAGAAAAGGGAGATCTATGTCCATTTTAATCATTTAAATAGATACACCATTGACTGACTTGACTGTAATGAATTTTTGATCAAATGAATGATTGTGTTTATTTGGAGGTCTTTTTGGGAGATTTTGGATTGTTATAAAACTACATTATTTTAAATAACACACATGAAGGCAATCAGAGACATAAAACGATATTATAGATAATTTATTTGCTCAATCTCTGCGTATTCAACACACACGAAGGCAATCAGAGACATACAACGATATTATAGATAATTTGTTTGGTCAATCTCTGCGTATTCAACACACATAAAGCCTATCATTACTAGCCTGTGAGAAAACATCAGCATAATAACATTGTATTAATTACATAATTGTTTTATATCTAAATAAACAGTTGAAAAATCTATTGAGACGTTTCATATTCAAATGAAATGGTTTATAATTCATCCGATTAGCCATGTAGCGATTTTAAAACGTAAAACGGGCATCCAGCAGCTTTCAGACTCAGCATTATCAAAGCTTTAGATTGGACCACACTGGTTGTGGGAAAATACGATAGTAAACCACTCCTTTGCCTGCGAAAGTCGGGTTCTCGACATGAAACAAACAATTATGTTTTTTTTCTCACTATCTGATCTGATAAAAAAAAGAGATTTTCCTTCAGGCATTTTGCGATACTCTTTACTGATCGTACATATTTTTTGCGAACACACTTGCAGTATATATAAAGTCACGTTCCCTCACTGTAAAAGTCAGAGCACACACACTACCAGTCAAAAGTTTGGACACACCTACTCATTCAAGGGTTTTTCTTCATTTTTACTATTTTCTACATTGTAGAATAATAGTGAAGACATCAAAAACTATGTAATAACACAAATTATGACATAACACATATGGAATCATGTAGTAACCAAACAAATGTTAAACAAATATATTTTATATTTGAGATTCTTCAAAGTATCCACCCTTTGCCTTGATGACAGCTTTGCACACTCTTGGCATTCTCTCAACCAGCTTCATGAGGAATGTTTTTCCGTCTTGAAGGAGTTCCCACATATGCTGAGCACTTGTTGGATGCTTTTCCTTCACTCCGTGGTCCAACTCATCCCAAAACATCTCAATTGAGTTGAGGTTGGGTGATTGTGGAGGACAGGTAATCTGATGCAGCACTCCATCACTCTCCTTCTTGGTCAAATAGCCCTTTACACAGCCTGGAGGTGTGTTGGGTCATTGTCCTGGTGAAAAAACAAATGACAGTCCCAATCCAGATGGGATGGCGTATCGCTGCCGAATGCTGTGTCAGCCATGGTGGTTAAGTGTGCCTTAAATTCTAAATAAATCACAGACAGTATCACCATCAAAGCACCCCCCACACCATAACACCTCATCCTCCATGCTTCATGGTGGGACCCACACATGCGGCGATCATCCGTTCACCTACTCTGCGTCTCACAAAGACACTGCGGTTGGAACCAAAAATCTAAAAATTTGGACTCTGACCAAAGGACAGATTTCCACCGGTCTAATGTCCATTGCTCGTGTTTCTTGGCCGAAGCAAGTCTCTTCTTCTTATTGGTGTCCTTTACTAGTGTTTTCTTTGTAGCAATTCAACCATGAAGGCCTGATTCACGCAGTCTCCTCTGAACAGTTGATGTTGATGTGTCTGTTACTTGAAATCTGTGAAGCATTTTTTTGGGCTGCAATCTGAGGTGCAGTTAACTTTAATGAATTTCTCCTCTGCAGCAGAGGTAACTCTGGGTCTTCCTTTCCTGTGCCGGTCCTCAAGAGAGCCAGTTTCATCACAGCACTTGATGGTTTGAAGAAACGTTCAAAGTTCTTGAAATATTCTGCATTGACTGACCTTCATGTCATTAAAGTAATGATGGACTGTTGTTTCGCTTTGCTTATTTGAGCTGTTCTTGTCATAATATGGACTTGGTATTTTACCAAATAGGGATGTCTTCTGTATACCACCCCTACCTTGTCACAACACAACTGATTGGTTCAAAACGTATTAACACCTGTTAATTGAAATGCATTGCAGGTGACTACCACATGATACTGGTTGAGAGAATGCAAAGCAGGGGCCTCCCGAGTAACGCAGCATTTTAAGGCACTGCATGGCTGCGTCACTACACTGCCGGTTTCCATCCCAGGAGACCCATGAGGCCGAGCGTCGTCCGGGTTAGGGGAGGATTTGTCCTTGTTCCATCGCGCCCTAGTGACTCCTGTGGCAGGCCAGGCGTAATGCACGTGGACATGGTCGCCAAATATAAAGTGTTTCCTCTGAAACACTGGTGCGGCTGGATTCCGGGTTAAGCAGTGCGGCTTGGTCGTGTCTCGGAGGACACACAGGAGTTGCAGTGATGGGACAAGACTGTAACTACCAATTGGGTGGCTACTTTGAAGAATCTAACATATATTTTGATTTAACACTTTTTGGTTACTACATGATTCCATGTTTTGTTTCATAGTTTTGATGACTTCACTATTCTACAATGTAGAAAATAGTAAAAATAAAGAAAAAACATTGAATGAGTAGGTGTGTCCAAACCTTTGACTGGTACTGTCTACTCTCTGTCATGTCCAGCAGAGGACAGTGGAGGACAGTAGATGACAGTAGAGGACAGTAGAGGACAGAGGACATGCAGTAGAGGACAGTAGAGGACAGAGGACATGCAGTAGAGGACAGTAGAAGACAGAGGACCTGCAGTAGAGGACAGTAGAGGACAGAGGACATGCAGTAGAGGACAGTAGAGGACAGAGGACATACAGTAGAGGACAGAGGACATGCAGTAGCAAGATCAGAATCAAATCCATTCAATTTGGAGAACGGTTTGAAATTAAATACATCTACTTCAGATCTGTACGTTTTTCCGACCGATTGAGCCAGGACAGATGCAGTATACCATCTAATACTTTAGATTGATGATTATGGCCTGACATCAGAGGGAATGTGAATGGCATCCTTTTGTTTTGTAGTGTGTGTCTTTGAGGTTGGGGTATGGACAGGACAGTTCGTTGCCCAGCAGGCAGGTTGGCATTTCGGCTGTGGGTAATAGTATCAGATGCCATGCTCCACAACAACAGGTGTGTTGGCACGGCCAGGCTCCACCCCCACGCTGGGTGATGACTTCAGCAACAACATCATCAAGAGTTAATTATAGACCAGCACACAGAGGCCCCGCCCTGCTAAGACATGGTAACATAAAAACAGGGGCACCTTCAAGAACAGGGACACCTTCAAGAACAGGGACACCTTCAAGAACAGGGACACTTTAAAAACAGAGACACCTTTAAGAACAGGGCTCCCGTGAACATTTTGGTTTAAATGGGACTTCCCTGCATGTAGAACTGTGCATGTTTAATTTTTTTTTTATTTCATTTATTTTTAAATTAAATTATTAATATTTAGTTATTTATTTCATTTATTTGTATTATTTATTTATTTATTTTGATACACTGCCGATTATGCAGGGTTTCCTACTTACAAAGCATGTAGAGGTCTGTAATTTTTATCATAGGTACACTTAAACTGTGAGAGACGGAATCTAAAACAAACATCCAGAAAATCACATTGTGTGATTTTTAAGTAATTAATTAGCATTTTATTATAGACCTCATCCCGTCAGTCGAAGTAATTTCCTCAGCATCTTAGATAGGCATGCCCCGTTAAAAAAATGCAGAACTAAGAACAGATATTGGTTCACTCCAGACCTGACTGCCATTGACCAGCACAAAAACATCCTGTGGCGGACTGCAATAGCATCGAATAGTCCCCGCGATATGCAACTGTTCAGGGAAGTCAGGAACCAATACACGCAGTCAGTCAGGAAAGCAAAGGCTAGCTTTTTCAGACAGAAATTTGCATCCTGTAGCTCTAACTCCAAAAGGTTTTGGGACACTGTAAAGTCCATGGAGAACAAGAGCACCTCCTCCCACTGCACTGAGGCTAGGTAACAGGGTCACCACTGACAAATCCATGATAATCAAAAATTTCAATAAGCATTTCTCAACGGCTGGCCATGCCTTCCTCCTGGCTACTCCAACCCCGGCCAACAGCTCCAGCTCCGTCCCACCCCCCGCAGCTACTCGCCCAAGCCTCCCCAGCTTCTCCTTCACCCAAATCCAGACAGCAGATGTTCTGAAAGAGCTGCAGAACCTGGACCCGTTCAAATAAGCTGGGCTAGACAATCTGGACCCTCTCTTTCTAAAACTATACACCACCATTGTTGCAACCCCTATTACCAACTGTTCAACCTCTCTTTCGTATCGTCCGAGATCCCTAAAGATTGGAAAGCTGCCTCGGTCATCCCCCTCTAAGGGGGTGACACCCTAGACCCAAACTGTTACAGACCTATATCCATCCTGCCCTGCATATCTAAAGTCTTCGAAAGCCAAGTTAATAAACAGATCACCGACCATCTCGAATCCCACCGTACCTTCTCCACTATGGAATCCGGTTTCAGAGCTGGTCATGGGTGTATCTCAGCCACGCTCAAGGTACTAAACGATATCATAACCGCCATCGATAAAAGACAGTACTGTGCAGCCGTCTTCAAAGCCAAGGCTTTCGACTCTGTCAATCACCATATTCTTATCGGCAGATTCAATAGCCTTGTTTTTTCTAATAACTGCCTTGCCTGGTTCACCAACTACTTTGCAGACAGAGTTCAGTGTGTCAAATTGGAGGGCATGTTGTCCGGACATCTGGCAGTCTCTATGGGGGTACCACAGGGTTCAATTCTCGGGATTACTTTTTTCTCTGTATATATCAATGATGTCTCTCTTGCTGTGTACAATTCCCTGATCCACCTCTACGCAGACGACACCATTCTATATACTTCCGGCCCGTCCTTGGACACTGTGCTATCTAACCTCCAAACAAGCTTCAATGCCATACAACACTCCTTCCGTGGCCTCCAACTGCTCTTAAACGCTAGTAAAACCAAATGCATGCTTTTCAACCGTTCGCTGCCTGCACCCGCACGCCTGACCAGCATCACCACCCTGGATGGTTCCGACCTTGAATATGTGGAACTCTATAAGTACCTAGGTGTCTGGCTAGACTGTAAACTCTCCTTCCAGACTCATATTAAACATCTCCAATCCAAAATCAAATCTAGAATCGGCTTTCTATTTCGCAACAAAGCCTCCTTCACACACGCCGCCAAACTTACCCTAGTAAAACGGACTATCCTACCGATCCTCGACTTCGGCGATGTCCTCTACAAAATAGCTTCCAACACTCTACTCAGCAAACTGGATGCAGTCTATCACAATGCCATCCGTTTTGTTACTAAAGCACCTCATACCACCCACCACTGCGACCTGTATGCTCTAGTTGGCTGGCCCTCGCTACATATTCGTCGCCAGACCCACTGGCTCCAGGTCATCTATAAGTCTATGCTAGGTAAAGCTCTGCTCAGTTTATCTATGCTAGGTAAAGCTCCGCCTTATCTCAGTTCACTGGTCACGATAACAACACCCACCGTAGGACACGTTCCAGCAGGTATATCTCACTGATCATCCCCAAAGCCAACACCTCATTTGGCCGCCTTTCCTTTCAGTTCTCTGCTGCCAGTGACTGGAACGAATTGCAAAAATCGCTGAAGTTGGAGACTTTTATTTCCCTCACCAACTTTAAACATCTGCTATCTGAGCAGCTAACCGATCGCTGCAGCTGTACATTGTCCATCAGTAAATAGCCCACCAAATCTACCTACCTCATCCCCATACTGTTTTTATTTTATTTACTTTTCTGCTCTTTTGCACACCAGTATCTCTACTTGCACATCATCATCTGCTCATTTATCACTCCAGTGTTAATCTGCTAAATTGTAATTATTCGCTCCTATGGCCTGTTTATTGCCTTACCTCCTTATGCCTTTTGCACACACTATATAGACTTTATTTTTTCTACTGTGTCATTGACTTGTTTATTGTGTTATTGGCTTGTTTATTGTTTACTCCATGTGTAACTCTGTGTTGTTGTGTGTGTCACACTGCTTTGCTTTATCTTGGCCAAGTCACAGTTGTAAATGAGAACTTGTTCTCAACTAGCCTACCTGGTTAAATAAAATAAAACATAAAATAAAAAGATAAACAGGTACAAGGTTTGGTTTCAATGGGACTTCTAGATAAACAGGTACACGGATTGGTTTCAATGGGACTTCTAGATAAACAGGTACACGGATTGGTTTCAATGGGACTTCTAGATAAACAGGTACACGGTTTGGTTTCAATGGGACTTCTAGATAAACAGGTACACGGATTGGTTTCAATGGGACTTCTAGATAAACAGGTACACGGTTTGGTTTCAATGGGACTTCTAGATAAACAGGTACACGGTTTGGTTTCAATGGGACTTCTAGATAAACAGGTACACAGTTTGGTTTCAATGGGACTTCTAGATAAACAGGTACACGGTTTGGTTTCAATGGGACTTCTAGATAAACAGGTACACGGTTTGGTTTCAATGGGACTTCTAGATAAACAGGTACACGGATTGGTTTCAATGGGACTTCTAGATAAACAGGTACACGGTTTGGTTTCAATGGGACTTCTAGATAAACAGGTACACGGTTTGGTTTCAATGGGACTTCTAGATAAACAGGTACACGGTTTGGTTTCAATGGGACTTCTAGATAAACAGGTACACGGTTTGGTTTCAACGGGACTTCTAGATAAACAGGTACACGGTTTGGTTTCAATGGGACTTCTAGATAAACAGGTACACGGTTTGGTTTCAATGGGACTTCTAGATAAACAGGTACACAGTTTGGTTTCAATGGGACTTCTAGATAAACAGGTACACAGTTTGGTTTCAATGGGACTTCTAGATAAACAGGTACACAGTTTGGTTTCAATGGGACTTCTAGATAGACAGGTACACGGTTTGGTTTCAATGGGACTTCCCTGCAGGTATAACGGTTAGATAAGCAGGTACACGGTTTGGTTTCAATGGGACTTCTAGATAAACAGGTACACGTTTTGGTTTCAATGGGACTTCTAGATAAACAGGTACACGGTTTGGTTTCAATGGGACTTCTAGATAGACAGGTACACGGTTTGGTTTCAATGGGACTTCCCTGCAGGTATAATGGTTAGATAAACAGGTGTTCATATGCCTGGTATCCAGGATAGAATATAGTGCATCACGTATGTTCTTGCCTGTTAAACATAGTTTTTTGTCAAACATGTATTTTATATGAATAGGTGTATTATTTATTTCTAACTAGGCCTTCCTGTTTTAATTGAATAGTACTCCAGAGACTAGTGCTGAACACAAAGTGTCTGTACATTAATACCAGTGAGATAGAGAGCTCCTCCCAACAGATTCATTCACAATTGTCTATAGCATTTTTTACAATGTCTGTGGCAGCAATATAACTCTGCTCGAAATATGTCAAAATCCTGTGGATATATATATATATATATATATATATATATATATATATATATATATATATATATATATATATATATATATATATATATATACTGTATTGTACTAGTAAAAAAAATACTAAATAATAATCTAAAAACTAATTTCTTTCAACATAAAAACTGACCAGCACAACAAATCAAATCAAATAACATGGATTGATCAGGAATCTATCCACATGTCTCGATACCGTTGGAGAAACCATGGGTGTAATTCAGTGTGAGGGCAGCTAGGGGGGGAGAGGTGTTGGATTGAGAGCGGCTAGCAGAGTGGAGGACTGGGAACAGAGTGGAGGACTGGGAACAGCTAGCAGAGTGGAGGACTGGGAACAGAGTGGAGGACTGGGAACAGCTAGCAGAGTGGAGGACTGGGAACAGCTAGCAGAGTGGAGGACTGGGAGCAGCTATCAGAGTGGAGGACTGGCAGCAGCTAGCAGAGTGGAGGACTGGGAGCAGAGTGGAGGACTGGGAACAGCTAGCAGAGTGGAGGACTGGGAGCAGAGTGGAGGACTGGGAACAGCTAGCAGAGTGGAGGACTGGGAGCAGAGTGGAGGACTGGGAACAGCTAGCAGAGTGGAGGACTGGGAACAGAGTGGAGGACTGGGAACAGCTAGCAGAGTGGAGGACTGGGAACAGCTAGCAGAGTGTAGGATTGGGAACAGCTAGCAGAGTGGAGGACTGGGAACAGCTAGCAGAGTGGAGGACTGGGAGCAGAGTGGAGGACTGGGAGCAGCTAGCAGAGTGGAGGACTGGGAACAGCTAGCAGAGTGGAGGACTGGGAGCAGCTAGCAGAGTGGAGGACTGGGAGCAGCTATCAGAGTGGATGACTGGCAGCAGCTAGCAGAGTGGAGGACTGGGAACAGCTAGCAGAGTGGAGGACTGGGAGCAGAGTGTAGGGCTGGGAGCAGAGTGGAGGACTGGGAACAGCTAGCAGAGTGGAGGACTGGGAGCAGACTGGAGGACTGGGAGCAGAGTGGAGGAATGGGAACAGCTAGCAGAGTGGAGGACTGGGAGCAGAGTGGAGGACTGGGAACAGCTAGCAGAGTGGAGGACTGGGAGCAGAGTGGAGGACTGGGAACAGCTAGCAGAGTGGAGGACTGGGAGCAGAGTGGAGGACTGGGAGCAGCTAGCAGAGTGGAGGACTGGGAGCAGAGTGGAGGACTGGGAACAGCTAGCAGAGTGGAGGACTGGGAGCAGCTAGCAGAGTGGAGGACTGGGAGCAGCTAGCAGAGTGGAGGACTGGGAGCAGCTAGCAGAGTGGAGGATTGGGGGCAGCTAGCAGAGTGGAGGATTGGAGGCAGCTAGCAAAGTGGAGGACTGGGAGCAGCTAGCAGAGTGGAGGACTGGGAGCAGAGTGTAGGGCTGGGAGCAGAGTGGAGGACTGGGAACAGCTAGCAGACTGGAGGACTGGGAGCAGACTGGAGGACTGGGAGCAGACTGGAGGACTGGGAGCAGAGTGGAGGACTGGGAACAGCTAGCAGAGTGGAGGACTGGGAGCAGCTAGCAGAGTGGAGGACTGGGAGCAGCTAGCAGAGTGGAGGACTGGGAGCAGCTAGCAGAGTGGAGGAATGGGAGCAGCTAGCAGAGTGGAGGATTGGGGGCAGCTAGCAGAGTGGAGGATTGGAGGCAGCTAGCAAAGTGGAGGACTGGGAGCAGCTAGCAGAGTGGAGGACATCGAGCATCTAGCAGAGTGGAGGACAGGGAGCAGCTAGCAGAGTGGAGGACTGGGAGCAGCTAGCAGAGTGGAGGACTGGGAGCAATTTGAGGTGCAGTATTTAAATGACCATATGGACGTTTTTGAGGCGCCAAGAAACCATGCAGCTCTGAAACACACACACACACACACACACACACACACACACACACACACACACACACACACACACACACACACACACTGCTGGAGCCTTTACACGATCAGAACATTCACAGACTTCTAATTTGTCACAACCACCTCCTGTGGCATAGAACAATGCTGCAGAAATTAGCTGAAGAGTTAGAGAGAGAGAGAGAGTGAGAGTGAAAGTGAGAGAGAGAGACAGAAAACGGCAGAGAGAAAGAGAGAGAAAGAGAGAACGACAGGGAGAATGACAGAGAGAGAGACAGAGAGGAAAAGAGAGAGAGAGAGAGAGAGAGAGAGAGAAATAATCACAGACAGAGACAAAGAGATAGAGAGAGAGAGCGAGAGACAGAGAGAGAGAGAGAAAATAGATTGAAGCTCGTACAAGCATGCACTATTAGAGTACACTACACACATACAGTAGATGATATCTTGTTGACCCCTTTCTGTGTTTACAAACATCGCCGCATGAGCGTGATGCGCACAAGTTGGTGGCAGGGGGAGTTCTTATGGAACAACAATTCAAAATGGCTATATTTACATTTCACCTTCATCTAACAGGTCAGTTAAGAACTCATTCTTATTTACAACGACGGCCTCCCCCTCTCAAACCCGGACGACGCTGGACCAATTGTATGCCGCCCTGTGGGACTCCCAATCACGGTCGGATGTGATACAGCCTGGATTTGAACCAGGGACTGTAGTGATGCCTCTAGCACAGAGATGCAGAGCCTTAGACCGCTGTGATACACAGGGAGCCGTGTGATTTACACATTGCTTATGAGTGTATTAATACTACTTTTGGATTATATGATTGTTATATGATTTATGATGATTATATGATTGTCCTGCAGAATATAATGTTTGTTTCATCATCGTAAATCAACTAAATTACATAAAAAATTCAACCTGTATTACGGCTCTTTGGCTAGCTTTCGCTACAGCCTGTATTACGGCTCTTTGGCTAGCTTTCGCTACAGCCTGTATTACGGCTCTTTGGCTAGCTTTCGCTACAGCCTGTATTACGGCTCTTTGGCTAGCTTCCGCTACAGCCTGTATTACGGCTCTTTGGCTAGCTTTCGCTACAGCCTGTATTACGGCTCTTTGGCTAGCTTTCGCTACAGCCTGTATTACGGCTCTTTGGCTAGCTTTCGCTACAGCCTGTATTACGGCTCTTTGGCTAGCTTTCGCTACAGCCTGTATTACGGCTCTTTGGCTAGCTTTCGCTACATCCTGTATTACGGCTCTTTGGCTAGCTTTCGCTACAGCCTGTATTACGGCTCTTTGGCTAACTTTCGCTACAGCCTGTATTACGGCTCTTTGGCTAGCTTTCGCTACAGCCTGTATTACGGCTCTTTGGCTAGCTTTCGCTACAGCCTGTATTACGGCTCTTTGGCTAGCTTTCGCTACAGCCTGTATTACGGCTCTTTGGCTAGCTTTCGCTACAGCCTGTATTACGGCTCTTTGGCTAGCTTTCGCTACAGCCTGTATACGGCTCTTTGGCTAGCTTTCGCTACAGCCTGTATTACGGCTCTTTGGCTAGCTTTCGCTACATCCTGTATTACGGCTCTTTGGCTAGCTTTCGCTACAGCCTGTATTACGGCTCTTTGGCTAACTTTCGCTACAGCCTGTATTACGGCTCTTTGGCTAGCTTTCGCTACAGCCTGTATTACGGCTCTTTGGCTAGCTTTCGCTACAGCCTGTATTACGGCTCTTTGGCTAGCTTTCGCTACAGCCTGTATTACGGCTCTTTGGCTAGCTTTCGCTACAGCCTGTATTACGGCTCTTTGGCTAGCTTTCGCTACAGCCTGTATTACGGCTCTTTGGCTAGCTTTCGCTACAGCCTGTATTACGGCTCTTTGGCTAGCTTTCGCTACAGCCTGTATTACGGCTCTTTGGCTAGCTTTCGCTACAGCCTGTATTACGGCTCTTTGGCTAGCTTTCGCTACATCCTGTATTACGGCTCTTTGGCTAGCTTTCGCTACAGCCTGTATTACGGCTCTTTGGCTAACTTTCGCTACAGCCTGTATTACGGCTCTTTGGCTAGCTTTCGCTACAGCCTGTATTACGGCTCTTTGGCTAGCTTTCGCTACAGCCTGTATTACGGCTCTTTGGCTAGCTTTCGCTACAGCCTGTATTACGGCTCTTTGGCTAGCTTTCGCTACAGCCTGTATTACGGCTCTTTGGCTAGCTTTCGCTACAGCCTGTATTACGGCTCTTTGGCTAGCTTTCGCTACAGCCTGTATTACGGCTCTTTGGCTAGCTTTCGCTACAGCCTGTATTACGGCTCTTTGGCTAGCTTTCGCTACATCCTGTATTACGGCTCTTTGGCTAGCTTTCGCTACAGCCTTTATTACGGCTCTTTGGCTAGCTTTCGCTACAGCCTGTATTACGGCTCTTTGGCTAGCTTTCGCTACAGCCTGTATTACGGCTCTTTGGCTAGCTTTCGCTACAGCCTGTATGAGTGTTAGCATTCTAGCTAACAACTGCTGTATAAAAAAATAGTTATTTTGCCAAGATCAAAACCAAAATATTATCTCGGCGATGGTTCAAGTCACAATTGAAACACCATTGTAAAACGTCTGTTTAGAAGTAAACATCCATCTTGGGTATGTTGATTGGGCGCAGATAGCGATGGGTTACTTACTGTTGCCAAGAGTCGCGCCCATCTGTACGTGACGTCAGGTGTGTCGTGTACTGGAACAGGGTCTATAGAGGCCCGCAATTTCCTCTAGTAGGCTAAACCAATAGCAGTCAGACAGAGGCCCTGGAGGAGGGGAAGGCTGTTCCTGCTAAACCACCAGCATTCAGACAGAGTTAGAACCTCTCCCTTCTCCCTGATCTCCCCTCAGAGGTTATGATGCTCCCCTCTCCTCTCCTCTCCTCTCCTCTCTCCCTGACCTCCCCTCAGAGGTTATGATGCTCTCCTCTCCTCTCTCCCTGACCTCCCCTCAGAGGTTATGATGCTCCCTCCTCCTCTCCCTGACCTCCTCTCAGAGGTAGGGTTGGACACCCACCCCCCTCTCTCCCATCAGAGGTAGTGTAGCTAGAACGTTCTTTGTAAGTAAATATCCCATCAATATTTAATGGAACTGTTTTTGTTTCGGCTTCCTCTCTGTGTGACATCTTGTTTCTGCCCCATCAGGCAGAATGGGCTGTGTACCTTATGATGCTCATCAAGCAGAACACAGACCAGCACTTGCCATTTACAGCCCATACAACTTCTTATGCCTGAAGGCACAATCCTTTTGTCATTGTTGACAAACCAACCAGTCACAGTGGAGTGTGTCTGAAGGCGCCCACGTACTCGGTTTGGTTTGCTCCTAGTAGAAATCGGCTAGGCGAAGCCAACGTCTGTTCCTCTCATACTCCCTTAAAGATAACTTTTCTTGAAAAAACATTTGTCCCTCTTGAGATGCCGTTGCAACAACATAGCCAGTATTCAGTTCCTCAAAATAGTATGAATTAACCTAGGATTAATCAAGAAATCTGTCATTCATTTTGACGTTTTGCCAAAGAGGTCTTGTGCAGCATTTCTCAAGTGGAAATTTGAAAACGAGTAATTACTCATCGAATGATAACAAACGCTTCTTTGAAGAACCCCGTCCATAGTTCCCAACCTCTACTCGGAGTAGTTTTTTTGACCAAGAGGCGCAAACGTTGGCTACTTCGTCTTACCTCAAGAAAACATTTTATGTGAGCGAACTGCCGAAAAATACCATGCCGAACTCCAAAACTAACAAAAAACGTCACACAATTTTACCATAATATATACAATAATATATGCAGGAACTGTTTCCACTGGGAAGCATGCAACAGGCTTTATCCTTCAATGACATAATTGTTTTTGGACAAGAATGTCATTTTCTGTTATTACTTAAAACTTTGTTTGATGGTCAGCAACCAGCCATGACTTTTGAAATCTACATTTGTCTGCTTGGAATGATAATTGTTTTACCATGTCTCTCATGACAAAATGTAGGTCACGCAAGCTGTAGTTCTGTGTTCTGAGATGACTAAAACGAGCAATGACTCACAGACCCGGACTCACGGCAATATAACAGCAATCACATACAACTTGCTTATCAAGGGTCAAACTGCTGTTGTTGGTCTTTAGGGTTGGCTGTTCTAAGTGAGTCTAATTCTCTGTTGTGCACTTAGACACAGCATTGGAAATGAAAGGGGCTTGTAGCCTTGGAAAAGAGACTTGTTCTGTGTGCTTTTGTGTGTTCAGCGGGGACACGAAACTGAGTGTTTTTTGTGTTGTACGCTGGGTAATGCCCTCTAATGCTGACGGTTGTGTCTCCACAGGAAGTCCTACAAGTCTCAGGTGGGTCCTCCCAAGATACTAGCTGAATTAAATGGCTAGCTACGGCTGCCTAGCTGCCTGGCCTGATTGCCTGCAAGGTTTTTTAAATGTTGTCAAAGCCCAGAGAGGCCTGGCGAAGCGTTAGTGCTCTGTTCTAAGTGTAAATTTAGCGACATTCTGTTCTGTTCTGACAAAGCAGAAAGCAGCCATCAAAACCAACGGGCCTGGGGACAGACGGACGGACAGACGTGGTCCGTGTAGGGATAGATTGGGCTGTTGAATGGTCGTGCATAAAACTAGCACCACTGGGAAAAGAGCAGGCGGAGAGAGGGAGAGGAGAGGGGAGTGGAAGACCCAACTAGGCATCAGGGACGGGTGGAGAGAAGGAGAGGAGAAGGGAGAGGAAGACCCAACTAGGAAACACAGAGGGGTGGAGAGAGGGAGAAGGAGAGGGGAGAGGAAGGCCCAACTAGGAAACATGGAGAGAGGGAGAGGAGAGGGGAGAGGGAGGCCCAACTAGGAAACACGGAGGGGTGGAGAGAGGGATTGGAGAGGAGAGGGGAGAGGAAGGCCCAACTAGGAAACACGGAGGGGTGGAGAGAGGGAGAGGAGAGGAGAGGGGAGAGGAAGGCCCAACTAGGAAACACAGAGGGGTGGAGAGAGGGAGAAGGAGAGGGGAGAGGAAGGCCCAACTAGGAAACACGGAGGGGTGGAGAGAGGGAGAGGAGAGGGGAGAGGGAGGCCCAACTAGGCATCAGGGAGGGGTGGAGAGAGAGAGAGAGGAGAGGGGAGAGGGAGGCCCAACTAGGAAACACAGAGGGGTGGAGAGAGGGAGAGGAGAGGGGAGAGGGAGGCCCAACAAGGCATTTGGGAGGCTGCGAACCGCCAAGCGTAAAGACGAGGCTAGAGTGTTTCTCTTGTTTAGTCCTCCAGTGAAATAACTGAGTGATTGAAGACATTTTATACACACAGAGCCTCTTTAATTACGCATCTTCAATGTATCAGCAGAGAGGAAAATACTACAATAAGGTGTTTACTTCTGACCAGAGTATCTAGGTTACAATAAAACATCTCTAGCTGTCTTCATTCTTGGTAAAAGGAAGGTGACACTCAGCTGTTTTGACACTTGTGTGTTTCCAAGGTAGGGACCTGTCTGTCTTCTCTGTCCTATAGCTGTCTACAGTAGTCCTGAGGTGGTGGAGACACCAGGGACCTGTCTGTCTGACTGAGATTATGGCACAGGCTCACCAATCCAAGAAACCGTCAAGCCCTAGCTTCCTGTTTGAAAAAACGCACTAAGTATCCAAATTAGCAGACCAACAAAAAGGGTTTAATAAGCGAGAGAAAGGGAAAAAAAAGGGGGGCTTTTTGAAATCAAGGCAGCAGGCTGTGACTAGACTGTATCTTAGATATGTAGTTTATAGAGTCAGGGTTATGAAGGACCAGGGATGTGAACTGTATCTTAGATATGTAGTTTATAGAGTCAGGGTTATGAAGGATCAGGGATGTGAACTGTAACTTAGATATGTAGTTTATAGAGTCAGGGATATGAAGGACCAGTGATGTGAACTGTATCTTAGATATGTAGTTTATAGAGTCAGGGTTATGAAGGATAAGGGATGTGAACTGTAACTTAGATATGTAGTTTATAGAGTCAGGGTTATGAAGGATCAGGGATGTGAACTGTTTATAGAGTCAGGGTTATGAAGGATCAGTGATGTGAACTGTTTATAGAGTCAGGGTTATGAAGGATCAGTGATGTGAACTGTTTATAGAGTCAGGGTTATGAAGGATCAGGGATGTGAACTGTATCTTAGATATGTAGTTTATAGAGTCAGGGTTATGAAGGACCAGTGATGTGAACTGTTTATTGAGTCAGGGTTATGAAGGATCAGAGATGTGTACTGTATCTTAGATATGTAGTTTATAGAGTCAGGGTTATGAAGGACCAGGGATGTGAACTGTATCGTAGATATGTAGTTTATAGAGTCAGGGTTATGAAGGATCAGGGATGTGAACTGTATCTTAGATATGTAGTTTATAGAGTCAGGGTTATGAAGGACCAGGGATGTGAACTGTAACTTAGATATGTAGTTTATAGAGTCAGGGTTATGAAGGATCAGGGATGTGAACTGTAACTTAGATATGTAGTTTATAGAGTCAGGGTTATGAAGGACCAGGGATGTGAACTGTATCTTAGATATGTAGTTTATAGGGGTTATGAAGGCTCAGGGATGTGAACTGTAACTTAGATATGTAGTGTATAGGGGTTATGAAGGCTCAGGGATGTGAACTGTTTATAGAGTCAGGGTTATGAAGGATCAGTGATGTGAACTGATAAAATAGTCAGGGTTATGAAGGATCAGGGATGTGAACTGTATCTTAGATATGTAGTTTATAGAGTCTGGGTTATGAAGGACCAGTGATGTGAACTGTTTATTGAGTCAGGGTTATGAAGGATCAGAGATGTGAACTGTATCTTAGATATGTAGTTTATTGAGTCAGGGTTATGAAGGACCAGTGATGTGAACTGTTTATAGAGTCAGGGTTATGAAGGACCAGGGATGTGAACTGTTTATAGTGTTTTGGGGTTATGAAGGATCAGGGATGTGAACTGTATCGTAGATATGTATTTTATAGAGTCAGGGTTATGAAGGATCAGGGATGTGAACTGTAACTTAGATATGTAGTTTATAGAGTCAGGGTTATGAAGGATCAGGGATGTGAACTGTAACTTAGATATGTAGTTTATAGAGTCAGGGTTATGAAGGATCAGGGATGTGAACTGTTTATAGAGTCAGGGTTATGAAGGATCAGTGATGTGAACTGTTTATAGAGTCAGGGTTATGAAGGATCAGTGATGTGAACTGTTTATAGAGTCAGGGTTATGAAGGATCAGGGATGTGAACTGTATCTTAGATATGTAGTTTATAGAGTCAGGGTTATGAAGGACCAGTGATGTGAACTGTTTATTGAGTCAGGGTTATGAAGGATCAGAGATGTGAACTGTATCTTAGATATGTAGTTTATAGAGTCAGGGTTATGAAGGACCAGGGATGTGAACTGTATCGTAGATATGTAGTTTATAGAGTCAGGGTTATGAAGGATCAGGGATGTGAACTGTATCTTAGATATGTAGTTTATAGAGTCAGGGTTATGAAGGACCAGGGATGTGAACTGTAACTTAGATATGTAGTTTATAGAGTCAGGGTTATGAAGGATCAGGGATGTGAACTGTAACTTAGATATGTAGTTTATAGAGTCAGGGTTATGAAGGACCAGGGATGTGAACTGTATCTTAGATATGTAGTTTATAGGGGTTATGAAGGCTCAGGGATGTGAACTGTAACTTAGATATGTAGTGTATAGGGGTTATGAAGGCTCAGGGATGTGAACTGTTTATAGAGTCAGGGTTATGAAGGATCAGTGATGTGAACTGATAAAATAGTCAGGGTTATGAAGGATCAGGGATGTGAACTGTATCTTAGATATGTAGTTTATAGAGTCAGGGTTATGAAGGACCAGTGATGTGAACTGTTTATTGAGTCAGGGTTATGAAGGATCAGAGATGTGAACTGTATCTTAGATATGTAGTTTATTGAGTCAGGGTTATGAAGGACCAGTGATGTGAACTGTTTATAGAGTCAGGGTTATGAAGGACCAGGGATGTGAACTGTTTATAGTGTTTTGGGGTTATGAAGGATCAGGGATGTGAACTGTATCGTAGATATGTATTTTATAGAGTCAGGGTTATGAAGGGTCAGGGATGTGAACTGTAACTTAGATATGTAGTTTATAGAGTCAGGGTTATGAAGGATCAGGGATGTGAACTGTATCTTAGATATGTAGTTTATAGAGTCAGGGTTATGAAGGACCAGGGATGTGAACTGTAACTTAGATATGTAGTTTATAGAGTCAGGGTTATGAAGGATCAGGGATGTGAACTGTAACTTAGATATGTAGTTTATAGAGTCAGGGTTATGAAGGACCAGGGATGTGAACTGTATCTTAGATATGTAGTTTATAGGGGTTATGAAGGCTCAGGGATGTGAACTGTTACTTAGATATGTAGTGTATAGGGGTTATGAAGGCTCAGGGATGTGAACTGTTTATAGAGTCAGGGTTATGAAGGACCAGGGATGTGAACTGTATCTTAGATATGTAGTTTATAGAGTCAGGGTTATGAAGGATCAGGGATGTGAACCGTAACTTAGATATGTAGTTTATAGAGTCAGGGATTTGAAGGACCAGTGATGTGAACTGTATCTTAGATATGTAGTTTATAGAGTCAGGGTTATGAAGGATCAGGGATGTGAACTGTAACTTAGATATGTAGTTTATAGAGTCAGGGTTATGAAGGATCAGGGATGTGAACTGTTTATAGAGTCAGGGTTATGAAGGATCAGTGATGTGAACTGTTTATAGAGTCAGGGTTATGAAGGATCAGTGATGTGAACTGTTTATAGATTCAGGGTTATGAAGGATCAGGGATGTGAACTGTATCTTAGATATGTAGTTTATAGAGTCAGGGTTATGAAGGACCAGTGATGTGAACTGTTTATTGAGTCAGGGTTATGAAGGATCAGAGATGTGAACTGTATCTTAGATATGTAGTTTATAGAGTTAGGGTTATGAAGGACCAGGGATGTTGACTGTATCGTAGATATGTAGTTTATAGAGTCAGGGTTATGAAGGATCAGGGATGTGAACTGTATCTTAGATATGTAGTTTATAGAGTCAGGGTTATGAAGGACCAGGGATGTGAACTGTAACTTAGATATGTAGTTTATAGAGTCAGGGTTATGAAGGATCAGGGATGTGAACTGTAACTTAGATATGTAGTTTATAGAGTCAGGGTTATGAAGGACCAGGGATGTGAACTGTATCTTAGATATGTAGTTTATAGGGGTTATGAAGGCTCAGGGATGTGAACTGTAACTTAGATATGTAGTGTATAGGGGTTATGAAGGCTCAGGGATGTGAACTGTTTATAGAGTCAGGGTTATGAAGGATCAGTGATGTGAACTGATAAAATAGTCAGGGTTATGAAGGATCAGGGATGTGAACTGTATCTTAGATATGTAGTTTATAGAGTCAGGGTTATGAAGGATCAGGGATGTGAACTGTAACTTAGATATGTAGTTTATAGAGTCAGGGATATGAAGGACCAGTGATGTGAACTGTATCTTAGATATGTAGTTTATAGAGTCAGGGTTATGAAGGATCAGGGATGTGAACTGTTTATAGAGTCAGGGTTATGAAGGATCAGTGATGTGAACTGTTTATAAAGTCAGGGTTATGAAGGATCAGTGATGTGAACTGTTTATAGAGTCAGGGTTATGAAGGATCAGTGATGTGAACTGTTTATAGAGTCAGGGTTATGAAGGATCAGTGATGTGAACTGTTTATAGAGTCAGGGTTATGAAGGATCAGGGATGTGAACTGTATCTTAGATATGTAGTTTATAGAGTCAGGGTTATGAAGGACCAGGGATGTTGACTGTATCGTAGATATGTAGTTTATAGAGTCAGGGTTATGAAGGATCAGGGATGTGAACTGTATCTTAGATATGTAGTTTATAGAGTCAGGGTTATGAAGGACCAGGGATGTGAACTGTTTATAGTGTTTTGGGGTTATGAAGGATCAGGGATGTGAACTGTATCGTAGATATGTATTTTATAGAGTCAGGGTTATGAAGGGTCAGGGATGTGAACTGTAACTTAGATATGTAGTTTATAGAGTCAGGGTTATGAAGGATCAGGGATGTGAACTGTATCTTAGATATGTAGTTTATAGAGTCAGGGTTATGAAGGACCAGGGATGTGAACTGTAACTTAGATATGTAGTTTATAGAGTCAGGGTTATGAAGGATCAGGGATGTGAACTGTAACTTAGATATGTAGTTTATAGAGTCAGGGTTATGAAGGACCAGGGATGTGAACTGTATCTTAGATATGTAGTTTATAGGGGTTATGAAGGCTCAGGGATGTGAACTGTTACTTAGATATGTAGTGTATAGGGGTTATGAAGGCTCAGGGATGTGAACTGTTTATAGAGTCAGGGTTATGAAGGACCAGGGATGTGAACTGTATCTTAGATATGTAGTTTATAGAGTCAGGGTTATGAAGGATCAGGGATGTGAACCGTAACTTAGATATGTAGTTTATAGAGTCAGGGATTTGAAGGACCAGTGATGTGAACTGTATCTTAGATATGTAGTTTATAGAGTCAGGGTTATGAAGGATCAGGGATGTGAACTGTAACTTAGATATGTAGTTTATAGAGTCAGGGTTATGAAGGATCAGGGATGTGAACTGTTTATAGAGTCAGGGTTATGAAGGATCAGTGATGTGAACTGTTTATAGAGTCAGGGTTATGAAGGATCAGTGATGTGAACTGTTTATAGATTCAGGGTTATGAAGGATCAGGGATGTGAACTGTATCTTAGATATGTAGTTTATAGAGTCAGGGTTATGAAGGACCAGTGATGTGAACTGTTTATTGAGTCAGGGTTATGAAGGATCAGAGATGTGAACTGTATCTTAGATATGTAGTTTATAGAGTCAGGGTTATGAAGGACCAGGGATGTTGACTGTATCGTAGATATGTAGTTTATAGAGTCAGGGTTATGAAGGATCAGGGATGTGAACTGTATCTTAGATATGTAGTTTATAGAGTCAGGGTTATGAAGGACCAGGGATGTGAACTGTAACTTAGATATGTAGTTTATAGAGTCAGGGTTATGAAGGATCAGGGATGTGAACTGTAACTTAGATATGTAGTTTATAGAGTCAGGGTTATGAAGGACCAGGGATGTGAACTGTATCTTAGATATGTAGTTTATAGGGGTTATGAAGGCTCAGGGATGTGAACTGTAACTTAGATATGTAGTGTATAGGGGTTATGAAGGCTCAGGGATGTGAACTGTTTATAGAGTCAGGGTTATGAAGGATCAGTGATGTGAACTGATAAAATAGTCAGGGTTATGAAGGATCAGGGATGTGAACTGTATCTTAGATATGTAGTTTATAGAGTCAGGGTTATGAAGGATCAGGGATGTGAACTGTAACTTAGATATGTAGTTTATAGAGTCAGGGATATGAAGGACCAGTGATGTGAACTGTATCTTAGATATGTAGTTTATAGAGTCAGGGTTATGAAGGATCAGGGATGTGAACTGTTTATAGAGTCAGGGTTATGAAGGATCAGTGATGTGAACTGTTTATAAAGTCAGGGTTATGAAGGATCAGTGATGTGAACTGTTTATAGAGTCAGGGTTATGAAGGATCAGTGATGTGAACTGTTTATAGAGTCAGGGTTATGAAGGATCAGTGATGTGAACTGTTTATAGAGTCAGGGTTATGAAGGATCAGGGATGTGAACTGTAACTTAGATATGTAGTTTATAGAGTCAGGGTTATGAAGGATCAGAGATGTGAACTGTATCTTAGATAAGTAGTTTATAGAGTCAGGGTTATGAAGGACCAGTGATGTGAACTGTTTATTGAGTCAGGGTTATGAAGGATCAGAGATGTGAACTGTATCTTAGATATGTAGTCTATAGAGTCAGGGTTATGAAGGACCAGGGATGTGAACTGTATCGTAGATATGTAGTTTATAGAGTCAGGGTTATGAAGGATCAGGGATGTGAACTGTATCTTAGATATGTATTTTATAGAGTCAGGGTTATGAAGGATCAGGGATGTGAACTGTAACTTAGATATGTAGTTTATAGAGTCAGGGTTATGAAGGATCAGGGATGTGAACTGTATCTTAGATATGTAGTTTATAGAGTCAGGGTTATGAAGGACCAGGGATGTGAACTGTAACTTAGATATGTAGTTTATAGAGTCAGGGTTATGAAGGATCAGGGATGTGAACTGTAACTTAGATATGTAGTTTAAAGAGTCAGGGTTATGAAGGACCAGGGATGTGAACTGTATCTTAGATATGTAGTTTATAGAGTCAGGGTTATGAAGGACCAGTGATGTGAACTGTTTATAGAGTCAGGGTTATGAAGGACCAGGGATGTGAACTGTATCTTATATATGTAGTTTATAGAGTCAGGGTTATGAAGGACCAGGGATGTGAACTGTTTATTGAGTCAGGGTTATGAAGGATCAGGGATGTGAACTGTTTATAGTGTTTTGTGGTTATGAAGGACTAGTGATTTTAATCTGTCAGTCTGTAAGTCGATATAAAGGTCAGGACTCCAAAAGGTTTCTTCTTCACTTCCCCATCACCGTGTAAATCCACTGATTGCTGCCTCTGAATGGGGAGAGCACAAGCCTCCATTATGACTGTGTTTCTATGGCACAGTGTAAATCCATTGATTGCTGCCTCTGAACGGGGAGAGCACAAGCCTCCATTATGACTGTGTTTCTATGGCACAGTGTAAATCCACTGATTGCTGCCTCTGAATGGGGAGAGCACAAGCCTCTATTATGACTGTGTTTCTATGGCACAGTGTAAATCCACTGATTGCTGCCTCTGAATGGGGAGAGCACAAGCCTCCATTATGACTGTGTTTCTATGGCACAGTGTATTACAGAGCCCCGGTATACTGGGGGGGGGGGGGGGGGGGGGGGGGTTAAACCAGGGGCCTCAGATCAATGAGCTGCATGACCTTTGTTTTGTCCCCTCGGCTCAGCTGCGATGTCACTCCGTCTATTCCCTGGTACACTTAAAGTAATGGAAGAGAAAGAGAGAAGAAGGAGAGAAAAAGAAGAGGAGGGAGAGAGAAAGAGAAAGGAGAGGAGGAAGAGAGATAAGGAGGAGGGAGAGAGAGGGAGGAGGGAGATACACAGGAGAGAGAGAGCTGAGAGAGAAATGAGAGGAGGGAGAGAGAGAAGGTGGAGGGAGAGAGAGGAGAGGATGGAGAGACGAGAGGAGGTAGAGAGAGAAAGGAGAAATCGAAGGAGAGAGAAAGAGAAGAGGGAGAGAGAAAGAGAAAGGAGAGGAGGAAGAGAGAGGAGGAGGGAGAGAGAGGAGAGAGAGCTGAGAGAGAAATGAGAGGAGGGAGAGAGAGGAGAGAGAGCTGAGAGAGAAATGAGAGGAGGGAGAGAGATAGAAAGGAGAGGAGGAGGAGAGAGAGGGAGGAGGGAGAGACACAGGAGAGAGAGAGCTGAGAGAAATGAGAATAGAGAGAAAGAAAGAAGAGTAGGGAGAGAGAGAGAGGGTGGAGGGAGAGAGAGGAGGGGATGGAGAGATGAGAGGAGGTAGAGAGAGAGGAGAGGAGGGAGAGAGAGAAAGGAGAAATCGAAGGAGAGAGAAAGAGAAGCGGGAGAGAGAAGTGAGAGGGGAGAGAGAAAGGGAGGAGGGAGGGAGAGAGAGAGGAGAGGAGGGAGAGAGAGGAGAGGCCCACACCATCCTCCCACTGGGCAGAAGAAAATACAGCACAAAAGCATCATCTGTTTCCTGAATGGACTTAAACACAGAATGAGAGTCGGGTTAAATATGACCCAAACTGACACACGATTACGATTATCCTACCAACGGGACATTAAAAACTGTAACATCTTATGTTTCACCGAGACGTGGCTGAACGGCGACACGGATAATACAGAGCTGGTGGGATTTTCCATGCACCGGCAGAACAGAGACACTACCTCTGGTAAGACGAGGGGTGGGGGTGTGTGTCTTTTTGTCAGTAACAGCTGGTGCGCAATGTCTAATATTAAAGAAGTCTCGAGGTATTGCTCGCCTGAGGTAGAGTACCTTATGATAAGCTGTAGACCACACTATCTACCAAGATAGTTCTCATCTCTATTATCCGTAGCCATCTATTTACCACCACAGAACGATGCTGGAACTAAGGCCACACTCAACCAACTCTATAAGGTCAAAAGCAAACAAGAAAAATGCTTATCCAGAAGTGACGCTCCTAGTGGCCACTTCTGGATGACTAGAATATGTTCTGGGATTCATCCAATAGCATTGAAGAGTATACCACCTCAGTCATCGGCTTCATCAATAAGTGCATTGACAACGTCGTCCACACAGTGACCGTACGTGCATATCCCAACCAGAAGCTATGGATTACAGACAACATCCGCACCGAGTTAAAGACAAGAGCTGCTGCTTTCAAGGAGCGGGACACTAATCTGGATGCTTATAAGAAATCCCGCTATGCCCTCAGACGAACCATCAAACAAGCAAAGTGTCAACACAGGATTAAGATTGAATCCAGAATCCTGCCTGTTCACCCCGCTATCATCCAGAATGCGACGTCAGTACAGGTGCATCAAAGCTGGGACCGAGAGACTGAAAAACAGCTTCTATCTCAAGGCCATCAGACTGTTAAACAGCCACCACTAACATTGAGTGGCTGCTGCCAACACACTGACACTGACTCAACTCCAGCCACTTTAATAATGGGAATTGATGGGAAATGATGTAAATATATCACTAGCCACTTTAAACAATGCTACCTTATATAATGTTACTTACCCTACATTATTCATCTCATATGCATACGTATATACTGTACTCTATATCTTTGACTGTATCCTTATGTAATACATGTATCACTAGCCACTTTAACTATGCCACTTTGTTTACATACTCATCTCATATGTATATACTGTACTCGAGACCATCTACTGTATCTTGCCTATGCTGCTCTGTACCATCACTCATTCATATATCCTTATGTACATATTCTTTATCCCCTTACACTGTGTACAAGACAGTAGTTTTGGAATTGTTAGTTAGATTACTTGTTGGTTATTACTGCATTGTCGGAACTAGAAGCACAAGCATTTCGCTACACTCGCATTAACATCTGCTAACCATGTGTATGTGACAAATAAAATTTGATTTGATTTTGATTTGATTTGAATCCTACTAAGGTAAAGCCAACCAGATGAGCTAAAAGCCTTTTATGCTCGCTTCGAGGCAAGCAACACTGACGCATGCACGAGAGTACCAGCTGTTTTGGGTGACTGTTTGGTAACGCTCTCGGTAGCCGATGTGAGCAAGACCTCTAAACAGGTCAACATTCACAAAGCCTCGAGGTTAGATGGATTATCAGGACGTGTACTCAAGGCATGCACGGACCAACTTCCAAGAGTCTTCACTGACATTTTCAACCTCTCCCTGACTGAGTCTGTAATACCTACATGTTTCAAGTAGACAACCATAGTCCCTGTGCCCAAGGAAGCGAAGATAACCTGCCTAAATGATTAGTAGTACTCACGTCCGTAGCCATGAAGTGCCTTGATAGGCTGGTCATGGCTCACATCAAGAGCATCCTCCCGGATACCATAGATAGACCCACTCCAATACCGCCCCAACAGATTCACAGTTGAAGCAATCTCAATCGCACTCCACACTGCCCTTTCCCACCTGGACAAAAGGAACACCTATGTGAGAATGCTGTTCATTGACTACAGCTCAGCATTCAACACCATAGTGCCCACGAAGCTCATCACTAAGCTAAGGACCCTGAGACTAAACACCTCCATCTGCAACTGGATCCTGGACTTCCTGACGGGCCGCCCCCTGTTCACCCACCGCGTGGACAAACACGACACCAACACCATCATTAAGTTTGCTGACGTCACAGCAGTGAGGGCCTGATCACCAACAACGATGAGACAGCCTATAGGGAGGAGGTCAGAGACCTGGCAGTGTGGTGCCAGGACAACAACCTCACCCTCAATGTGAGCAAGACAAAGGAGCTGATCGTGGACTACAGGAAAAGGTGGACCGAACAGCCCCCCATTAACATCAACGGGACTGAAGTGAAGCGGGTTGAGAGTTTTCAGTTCCTTGGTGTCCACATCACCAACAAACTATCATTGTCCAACCACACCAAGACAGTCGTGAAGAGGGCACGACAACACATACAGTATTCACCCTCATGAGACTGAAAATATTTGGCATGGGTCCTCAGATCCTCAAAAAGTTATTCAGCTGCACCATCGATAGCATCCTGACCAGTTGCATCCTGATATGTCAACTGCTCGGGCATCTGACATCTGACCGTAAGGTGCTACAAAGGGTAGTGCGTACGGCCCAGTATATCACTGGGGCCAAGCTTCCTGCCGTCCAGGACCTATATAATAGGTGATGTCAGAGGAAGACCCATAAAATTATCAAAGACTCCAGCCACCCCAGTCATAGACTGTTTTCTCTGCTGCTGCACGGCAAGCGGTACCGGAACGCCAAGTCCAGAACCAAAAAGCTCCTCAACAGCTTCTACCCCCAAGCCATAAGACAGCTACCTCCTTAACAGCTACCTCCAAGACAACAATTAATCATCAAATAGCCACCTGGACTATTACATTGACCCCCCCCCTCCATTTGATTTCTACACTGCTGCTACTCGCTGTTTATTATCAATGCATAGTCACTTCATCCCCACCTACATGTACAAATTACCTCCACTAACCTGTACACTGACTCGGTACCGGTACCCCTTGTATATAGCCTCGTTATTGTTATTTTATTGTGTAACTTTTTTATTATTTTTTACTTTAGTTTATTTGGTAAATATTTTCTTAAACTCTTTCTTGAACGTTACTGTTGGTTAAGGGGTTGTAAGTAAGCATTTCACTGTAAGGTCTACACCTATTGTATTCGGTGGATGTGAAAAATACAAATTGATTTGATTTGACACCCACGCCGACACACACACTGAGACAAACACTAGGAACTTACACCCCAGGTTATGGTCCAGTGTCACGCTCGTTGTAAGGATCGGACAAAGAAGCATCGTGAGTTCCACATAATTTGAATAAATCGAAACTCACTGAACAAACCAAACGAAACGTGAAGCTACTGATGTGCACTAAGGCAACTATAGACAAGATCCCAAAACACAAATGAGGAAAATGGCTACCTAAATATGATCCCGAATCAAAGACAACGATAAACAGCTGTCTCTGATTGGGAACCATATCAGGCCAACATAGACATACAAAAACCCCTAGACATACAAAACCCTAGACATACAAAAACTAGAGTACCCACCTTAGTCACACCCTGACCTAACCAAATATTTAGAAAAACAGAGATATCTAAGGTCAGGGCGTGACACCCGGCCGCAAACCTAAACCTTACAGGGGAGGGTCCGGGTGGGCTTCTACCCTCAGTGGTGGCTCCGGTTCGGGGCGTAGTCCCCGTTCCCTACACTGATCCCTCCACTTCTGTGGAACCAAACCGTGAATCATCGCCAGAGGCTCAGAACTGGGAACCAGCACTGGAGGCTCTGGACAGCAGCTCGTCGCTGAAGACTCTGGACTGTAGCTCGTTGCTGGAAGCCCCGGACTGGGGGACCGTCGCTGGAGGCTCCGGACTGGGGGACCGTCGCTGGAGGCTCCGGACTGGGGACCACGCTGGAGGCTCCGGACTGGGGATCGTCGCTGGAGGTTCCGGATTGTGAAACGTCTTTGGAGGTTCCAGACAGTGAACTGTCGCTGGAAGCTCTGGACTGGGAACTGTCGCTGAAAGCTCTGGACTGGGAACTGTCGCCGGAAGCTCTGGACTGGGTACCATCGCCGGAAGCTCTGGACTGGGAACAGTCGCTGGAAGCTCTGGACTGGGAACTGTCGCCGGAAGCTCTGGACTGTGGAGGCGCACTGGAGGCCTGATGCGTGGGACCGGTACAGGTGGTGTACTGGAGACCAGGATCGCTGAGCCGGCACAACCCTTCCTGTCTGGATGCCCACTCTAGTGCGCACCTGGGCATGCACTGGAGACACCGTGCACATCACTGCATAACACGGTGCCTGACCAGTCACACGCTCCCCACGGTAAGCATGGGGAGTTGGCTCAGGTCTGAACCCTGACTCTGCCAATCTCCCCATGTGCCTCCCCCAAAAAACGTTTTTTGGGGCTGCTTCTCATACTTGCCTCGTTGATATAACTCCTCGTAACGTCACCGTTCCTCTTTCGCTGCCTCCGCCTGCTTCAATGGCAGTGTCTTTTCCCCTGCCATTACCTTATCATCCCAGGTCCAGGATGTCCTCAACTCACTTTTCTCCCGGGCCCAGGATCCCTGCTCCTCTTGAACATGCTGCTTGGTCCGTTTGTGGTAGGATCTTCTGTCACGTTCGTCGTAATAAGGTCAGGGTGTGACAGTACCCCCCAAAGGTAAGGACTCCCTGGCCGCAAACCTGAACCTATAGGGGAGGTTCCGGGTGGGCATCTACCCTCGGTGGCGGCTCCGGATTGGCCGGGAGTCCTCCCCTTTGGGAGAGAAAAAAACAGAGATATCAACAGAGATATCTAAGATCAGGGCTTAACATCCAGTCAATATGCCAACATACTGTATCTGTTGAACCAGCCTCAACATTTACCAGTGTTGAACCGGCCTCAACATTTACCAGTGTTGAACCGCCCTCAACATTTACCAGTGTTGAACCGGCCTCAACATTCACCAGTGATGAACCAGGGTCACACAGAGTGTTTAACCTTTAAATGCAGTGGGCTAAATCAGGGTCACACAGAGTGTTTAACCTTTAAATGCAGTGGGCTAAATCAGGGTCACACAGAGTGTTTAACCTTTTACCACAGTGGGCTAAATAAGGGTCACACAGAGTGTTTAACCTTTTACCACAGTGGGCTAAATCAGGGTCACACAGAGTGTTTAACCTTTTACCACAGTGTGCTAAATCAGGGTCACACAGAGTGTTTCTTGTTAGTCTTAAACCAATCTACTTTGAAACAAAGTATTACACTTCACACACATGGTTATGGACTTAAAAAAAGAAGACACCTTGTACCATGTCGGATATAGAGTTGAAATGTATTACAGTTTGCGTTTGCATCCTAATATTACACTTTATATACATCGCAGAAGACTGAAATATTACAAAACCATTTGACACAGAAACGTCGGCAGGGATTTTTAAACAATGATTATTAATTATGAAATTCTGAATAATATGAATAACAATCCAACCGACGCTCCACTAGATGGTGAATCGGTCATTCAACTGCAGGACAGGCCTACCACCAATAACTTTATTTAAACATACTGAGGACCACACAGGAACTGTTTAAACATACTGAGGACCACACAATAACTTTATTTAAACATACTGAGGACCACACAATAACTTTATTTAAACATACTGAGGACCACACAATAACTTTATTTAAACATACTGAGGACCACACAATAACTTTATTAAACATACTGAGGACCACACAGGAACTGTTTAAACATACTGAGGACCACACAATAACTTTATTTAAACATACTGAGGACCACACAGGAACTGTTTAAACATACTGATTACCACACAGGAACTGTTTAAACATACTGAGGACCACACAATAACTTTATTTAAACATACTGAGGACCACACAGGAACTGTTTAAACATACTGAGGACCACACAATAACTTTATTTAAACATACTGAGGACCACACAATAACTTTATATAAACATACTGAGGACCACACAGGAACTGTTTAAACATACTGAGGACCACACAATAACTTTATATAAACATACCGAGGACCACACAGGAACTGTTTAAACATACTGAGGACCACACAGGAACTGTTTAAACATACTGAGGACCACACAGGAACTTTATTTAAACATACTGAGGACCACACAATAACTTTATTTAAACATATTGAGAACCACACAGGAACTGTTTAAACATACTGAGGACCACACAATACCTTTATTTAAACATACTGAGGACCACACAATAACTTTATATAAACATACTGAGGACCACACAATAACTTTATTTAAACATACTGAGGACCACACAATAACTTTATTTAAACATACTGAGGACCACACAATAACTTTATTTAAACATACTGAGGACCACACAATAACTTTATATAAACATACTGAGGACCACAAGGGAACTGTTTAAACATACTGAGGACCACACAATAACTTTTTTTAAACATACTGAGGACCACACAATAACTTTATTTAAACATACTGAGGACCACCAATAACTGTTTAAACATACTGAGGACCACACAGGAGCTGTTTAAACATACTGAGGACCACACAATAACTTTATTTAAACATACTGAGGACCACACAATAACTTTATTTAAACATACTGAGAACCACACAATAACTTTATTTAAACATACTGAGGACCACACAATAACTTTATTTAAACATACTGAGGACCACACAATAACTTTATTTAAACATACTGAGGACCACACAATAACTTTGTTTAAACATACTGAGGACCACACAATAACTTTATTTAAACATACTGAGGACCACACAGGAACTGTTTAAACATACTGAGGAACACACAATAACTTTATTTAAACATACTGAGGACCACACAATAACTTTATTTAAACATACTGAGGACCACACAATAACTTTATTTAAACATACTGAGGACCACACAGGAACTGTTTAAACATACTGAGGACCACACAATAACTTTATTTAAACATACTGAGGACCACACAATAACTTTATTTAAACATACTGAGGACCACACAGGAACTGTTTAAACATACTGAGGACCACACAGGAACTGTTTAAACATACTGAGGACCACACAATAACTTTATATAAACATACTGAGGACCACACAATAACTTTATTTAAACATACTGAGGACCACACAATAACTTTATTTAAACATACTGAGGACCACACAATAACTTTATATAAACATACTGAGGACCACACAATAACTTTATTTAAACATACTGAGGACCACACAATAACTTTATTTAAACATACTGAGGACCACACAATAACTTTATTTAAACATACTGAGGACCACACAATAACTTTATTTAAACATACTGAGGACCACACAATAACTTTATTTAAACATTCTGAGGACCACACAATAACTTTATTTAAACATACTGAGGACCACACAGGAACTGTTTAAACATACTGAGGACCACACAATAACTTTATTTAAACATACTGAGGACCACACAATAACTTTATTTAAACATACTGAGGACCACACAATAACTTTATATAAACATACTGAGGACCACACAATAACTTTATTTAAACATACTGAGGACCACACAATAACTTTATTTAAACATACTGGGGACCACACAGGAACTGTTTAAACATACTGAGGACCACACAATAACTTTATTTAAACATACTGAGGACCACACAATAACTTTGTTTAAACATACTGAGGACCACACAATAACTTTATTTAAACATACTGAGGACCACACAGGAACTGTTTAAACATACTGAGGAACACACAATAACTTTATTTAAACATACCGAGGACCACACAATAACTTTATTTAAACATACTGAGGACCACACAATAACTTTATTTAAACATACTGAGGACCACACAGGAACTGTTTAAACATACTGAGGACCACACAATAACTTTATTTAAACATACTGAGGACCACACAATAACTTTATTTAAACATACTGAGGACCACACAGGAACTGTTTAAACATACTGAGGACCACACAGGAACTGTTTAAACATACTGAGGACCACACAATAACTTTATATAAACATACTGAGGACCACACAATAACTTTATTTAAACATACTGAGGACCACACAATAACTTTATTTAAACATACTGAGGACCACACAATAACTTTATATAAACATACTGAGGACCACACAATAACTTTATTTAAACATACTGAGGACCACACAGGAACTTTATATAAACATACTGAGGACCACACAATAACTTTATTTAAACATACTGAGGACCACACAATAACTTTATTTAAACATACTGAGGACCACACAATAACTTTATTTAAACATACTGAGGACCACACAATAACTTTATTTAAACATACTGAGGACCACGCAATAACTTTATTTAAACATTCTGAGGACCACACAATAACTTTATTTAAACATACTGAGGACCACACAGGAACTGTTTAAACATACTGAGGACCACACAATAACTTTATTTAAACATACTGAGGACCACACAATAACTTTATTTAAACATACTGAGGACCACACAATAACTTTATATAAACATACTGAGGACCACACAATAACTTTATTTAAACATACTGAGGACCACACAATAACTTTATTTAAACATACTGGGGACCACACAGGAACTGTTTAAACATACTGAGGACCACACAATAACTTTATATAAACATACTGAGGACCACACAATAACTTTATTTAAACATACTGAGGACCACACAATAACTTTATTTAAACATACTGAGGACCACACAGGAACTGTTTAAACATACTGAGGACCACACAATAACTTTATATAAACATACTGAGGACCACACAATAACTTTATTTAAACATACTGAGGACCACACAATAACTTTATTTAAACATACTGAGGACCACACAATAACTTTATATAAACATACTGAGGACCACACAATAACTTTATTTAAACATACTGAGGACCACACAGGAACTGTTTAAACATACTGAGGACCACACAATAACTTTATATAAACATACTGAGGACCACACAATAACTTTATTTAAACATACTGAGGACCACACAATAACTTTATTTAAACATACTGAGGACCACACAATAACTTTATTTAAATATACTGAGGACCACACAATAACTTTATTTAAACATACTGAGGACCACACAGGAACTGTTTAAACATACTGAGGACCACACAGGAACTGTTTAAACATACTGAGGAAGGTGAACACATGGGGATGAAAGTGGGAAAGATTTTTGGGCACCCACAAGTCCATAGATATGAGTGAGTCCAGTTGTTAATGGGAAGTGACTGAGATGTTACTCTCTCACACTGCCTGAGGGAAACTGACATTATTGTAGAGACAGAGATTTTGCTGTCTCACACTGCCTGAGGGACACTGACATTATTGTAGAGACAGAGATGTTGCTGTCTCACACTGCCTGAGGGAGACTGACAGTATTGTAGAGACAGAGATGTTGCTGTCTCACACTTCCTGAGGGAGACTGACAGTATTGTAGAGACAGAGACGTTGCTGTCTCACACTTCCTGAAGGAGACTGACAGTATTGTAGAGACAGAGATGTTGCTGTCTCACACTTCCTGAGGGAGACTGACAGTATTGTAGAGACAGAGACGTTGCTGTCTCACACTTCCTGAGGGAGACTGACAGTATTGTAGAGACAGAGATTTTGCTGTCTCACACTTCCTGAGGGAGACTGACAGTATTGTAGAGACAGAGACGTTGCTGTCTCACACTTCCTGAGGGAGACTGACAGTATTGTAGAGACAGAGATGTTGCTGTCTCACACTTCCTGAGGGAGACTGACAGTATTGTAGAGACAGAGACGTTGCTGTCTCACACTTCCTGAGGGAGACTGACAGTATTGTAGAGACAGAGACGTTGCTGTCTCACACTTCCTGAGGGAGACTGACAGTGTTGTGGGACCTGTCTTGTCAAGAGGATGTGCAGATATAAGACCCCCTAGAAAAATCCCTAGAAACCTGTCAGGGCACAGGTCAGAGTTTTGAGAGGCAGGTTTTTGGTACCCACGAGACTCAGGCTCTGGTCTTAGGGGATGGGGAGACTCAGGCTCTGGTCTTAGGGGATGGGGAGACTCAGGCTCTGGTCTTAGGGGATGGGGAGACTCAGGCTCTGGTCTTAGGGGATGGGGAGACTCAGGCTCCGGTCTTAGGGGATGGGGAGACTCAGGCTCTGGTCTTAGGGGATGGGGATACTCAGGCTCTGGTCTTAGGGGATGGGGAGACTGAGGCTTCGGTCTTAGGGGATGGGAAGACTCAGGCTCCGGTCGCTCCGGTCTTAGAGGATGGGGAGACTCAGGCTCCGGTCGCTCCGGTCTTAGAGGATGGGGAGACTCAGGCTCTGGTCTTAGGGGATGGGGAGACTCAGGCTCTGGTCTTAGGGGATGGGGAGACTCAGGCTCTGGTCTTAGGTGATGGGGATACTGAAGCTCCGGTCTTAGGAGATGGGAAGACTCAGGCTCCGGTCGCTCCGGTCTTAGAGGATAGGGAGACTCAGGCTCCGGTCTTAGAGGATGGGGAGACTCAGGCTCCGGTCTTAGGGGATGGGGTGTGGAGTGTTCAGCTCAGGCTTTTGAGGTGCTGATAACATCCACCAGCAGGGAATTCATAACAGACATCCCTAAATATGAGCTGAATGCCAGTTTAGAGCCCGCTGGGACCATGGTCCGACCACCCCAAAAGAGGCAGGCAAGGAGCAGCCAGGGGACAGAGTGCTGAGTGTGTCCATATGAAGTCAGCCCACTGCACAGGTGCTGGGGAGGTTCCCTCACGGAGACAGGACAGGTACAAAGACAGCTCAGGAGTGCTCCCGTGGCCAGGGTCAGGGAGGAGAGCAGCGCGATGGCGGCAGCTCCCCAACTGAGGCGTGCTGTGCCCCAGCAGAGTAGATCAGGCATGGAAATGGTTTCCCAAAAGAGGTGGACTGTGTCCCAGCAGAGGAGAGAAGTCCTGGCATCATAAGCTCTCCATTTGAGGTGGGCCGTGCCCCAGCAGGGAAGAGCAGATTCCCCAGACTCCACAGCAGTTGGAGGGGGGGAAATGGCTCTGCTGACTGGAGGAAGCCCGGGGTCTGGTCTGCTTTTGCAAGATGCCGAAGAAGACTCTATATATTCTGTTCCATACCAGCTGTACCTGCAGTACTCCAGCAGGAGAAACGAGCCTGCATGTGACGAATGCAACAATGTGACTCCCTGGTAGTCCAAACAATGTGACTCCCTGGTAGTCCAAACAATGTGACTCCCTGGTAGTCCAAACAATGTGACTCCCTGGTAGTCCAAACAATGTGACTCCCTGGTAGTCCAAACAATGTGACTCCCTGGTAGTCCAAACAATGTGGTGTCACTTCAGCCCCACCTTGTTCCAAAGTGGTATCCCACAAGTGGAGGAAAAGGGGCCACAGCATCCATACTGCACCGTCGGCAGGCATGGGGCTCCCATAGACTCCACAGCGGGGGTACAATCCAAATGGTAGTACCATCTACTAGATACCCCGGTGCCATACACCACTGGACTGCAGGTGGGCACTGTGGATGGTACCCTGCGTCGAAGTGTTGCTCAAAAGTACTCTTGGTAAAGAAAAAATTGTATCTTTAATTTACAATCTGTTGAAACTATGAGAAGTTCAGAACTTTTCTGAAACATCACAACACTGTTGAATAATATATGGCAAATAGAAATCAATACTGGATGGTGTTCAGAGATAGATGGGAGGGATTGAGTGTTGCTGAAAGGTAGGACTAAAAACAAAGACAAGATAACTAATGTCAAATGTACTGTGTCCGTAAAATGTACATGTATATAGTATGTATAAGCTGGAAGTAGAAGCCTAAGTGTTGTTGTCCATTAGTTTACTGCAATTAGGGGAGGGGTGGTAGGACTAGGGGAAAATAATAAAGGAAAATATATAAATATTAAAGCTGATCTGCCACCTAATTATTAATATTTTCGGTGACGACACAGCCTACAGGGAGGAGGTAGGCACTCTGACGACTAGGTAAATATTCTCTGGTGGTGCCTGGTAAACACGTCAGCAAAACAAAGGAGCTGATTGTGGACTTCAGGAAGAACCAGGCTGGACACGCCCCCCCCCATCCTCATCAACGGGGCCGCCTTGTTGACGATCAGTAACTTCAAATTCTTCCGCGTACACATCTCAGAGTAGCTGAAATGGTCGAACCACAAGGACACCGCAGTGAAGAAGGTACGACAGCCACTCTTCTACCTCAGGATGCTGATGAAATTAGGCCTGTCTACAAGAGCCTTCAGAGTGTCTTCAAGAGCCTTCAGAGTGTCTTCAAGGGCCCTCAGAGTGTCTTCAAGGGCCCTCAGAGTGTCTTCAAGGGCCCTCAGAGAGTCTTCAAGGGCCCTCAGAATGTCTTCAAGGGCCCTCAAAGTGTCTTCAAGGGCCCTCAAAGTGTCTTCAAGGGCCATCAGAGTGTCTTCAAGGGCCCTCAGAGTGTCTTCAAGGGCCCCATTAATAGCATACTGTTGGGCTGAATCACAGCCTGGTAAGGAAACACCACCGCCGCGGATCGCAAGGTGCTTCAGAGGACCTCTACACCACCAGGTGTCACAGGAAGGCGCCAAGAAGATCATTAGGGACCCAGGTTCAGCCACTCAAGCCATGACATCTTTTCTCCCTTCTTCAATCACTTAGACTCGGACGGTACACAAGCTGCTTCTCCCACTATGGACAAAAGCCTAAGATCTTATATTAAACACTCAGAATCTGAATATCAGTTATGGAGTGTTGTCCTATGTTAAACTCTGATTCAGACTGGGACTGTCAGTTATGGAGTGTTGTCCTATGTTAAACTCTGATTCAGACTGGGACTGTCAGTTATGGAGTGTTGTCCTATGTTAAACTCTGATTCAGACTGGGACTGTCAGTTATGGAGTGTTGTCCTATGTTTATCTATGACTATTGACGATAAATATTGTTAGACAGACCATCAGGGTGGAGGAGAATAGAGAAGCCTCCTTCATTGTCCTCCAGTGAAAGGTCTTCTTTGTTGTGAAGAGGAACGATGGCAGCTGGCAGGGTCCGCCCTCTATACAGACAGAGATGAATGTCAAGGAACAAGTGGAGAGAAGCATTTCAATGGAAATCTAAACAGGTGGGCGTGAACAATTTGTTTTGCCATGTTTTCTGTTAACATGTCCCCCAAAACACCCTTTCTCCCCTCCCATCACCCCCGAACCCCCCCCCCCCACCATCTTGAAACCCCCCAGACATAATCGAGCCGTGGCAGAAAGAGGCGAGAAACCCTGTCCTGGATGGGGCCATCTTTAATGGGAGGCTTTTGTCATGCAGACACATGTTGTAATTACCAGCTGATGTATCTCTTCTGGCTCCACCCCTTTCTACCAATTGAGTCCAAGCAGTACAAAAGTGTGGTAAGACCCCGAAAACCCTCACAAACTTCCACAGATGCACCGTGAAGGGCATCCTGTTGGGATGTATCACCGCCTGGTATGGCAATTGCACCGTCCGCAACCGCAGGGCTCTCCAGAGGGGGCTGTGGGTCAGCCGAAACGTGTCACCGGGGGCACACTGCCTGCCCTCCAGGATATCTACGGGTGTCAAGTCAATTCAAATTGTTTTTGTCACATGCGCCAAACACAACAGGTGTTGTTGAAGACCAAATACAACAGGTGTTGTTGAAGACCAAATACAACAGGTGTAGACAGGTGTAGACAGGTGTAGACAGGTGTAAACAGGTGTAGACAGGTGTAGACAGGTGTAGACAGGTGTAGACCTTGCCGTAAAAGGCTTATTAACATGCCCTTAACCAACATTGCAGTTCAAGAAATAAAGAAAATATTGATTAGATAATCTAAAGTAAAAAAATAACACAATAAAATAACAATAATGAGGCAATATACAGGGGGTACCAGTACTGAGTCAATGTGGAGGGGTTCAGGTTAGTAATGAGGCTATAAACAGGGGGTACCAGTAATGAGTCAATGTGCGGGGGTACAGGTTAGAGGTAATTTGTACATGTAGGTAGGGGTAAAGTGACTATACATATATAATAAACAGCCAGTAGCAGCAGTGGAAAAACAAATTGATGTTTGCTGTTTGATGGTTCGTCTGAGGGCTTTTTAATTTTATTAATATTTTTATTTCACCTTTTATTTAACCATTTAGGCTAGTTGAGAACAAGTTCTCATTTACAACTGGGACCTGGCCAAGATAAAGCAAAGCAGTGCGACACAAACAACAACACAGAGTTACACATGGAATAAACAAACGTACAGTCAATAACACAATAGAAAAACATCTATATACATTGTGTATACAGTGTGTGCAAATGGCGTGAGGAGGTAAGGCAATAAATAGGCCATAGTAGTGAAGTAATTACAATTTAGCAAATTAACACTGGAGATAGATGAGCAGATGACGGTGTGTAAGTAGTGATAATGTTGTGCAAAAGAGAGAAAGTAAATAATAATAAAAACAATTTGGGGATGAGGTAGGTAGATTGGGTGGGCTATTTACAGATGGGCTACGTACAGCTGCAGCGATCGGTTAGCTGCTCAGATAGCTGATGTTTAACCTCTTGGAACTCCCCATACCGGATCCGGTATCAGGAATACAGACTCAAGCTCATTACCATAACGCAACGTTAACTATTCATGAAAATCGCAAATGAAATGAAATAAATATGCCATCTCGCAAGCTTAGCCTTTTGTAAACAAAACTGTCATCTCAGATTTTCAAAATATGCTTCTCAACCATAGGAAAACAATAATTTGTGTAACAGTAGCTAGCAAACAAAGGATTTAGCGTTAGCATAGCGTTAGCATCCAGCACGCAACATTTCAACAAAAACATAAAAGCCTTCAAATAAAATCATTTACCTTTGAAGAACTTCTGATGTTTTCAATGAGGATACTCTCAGTTGGATAGCAGATGCTCAGTTTTTCCAAAAAGATTCTTTGTGTATTAGAAATAGCTCCGTTTTATACATCACATTTGGCTACCAAAAAAAAACCGAAAATTCAGTCCTCAAAACGCGAACTTTTTTCCAAATTAACTCCATAATATCGACTGAAAACATGGCAAACGCTGTTTAGAATCAATCATCAAGGTGTTTTTCACATATCTCTTCATTGATACATCGTTCTTGGACACATGCTTTCTCCCCTGAATCAAATGGTAAAGTGGAAGCAGCTGGCAATTGCGCACCGAATTCGACGCAGGACACCAGGCGGACACTTGGAAAATGTAGTCTCTTATGGTCAATCTTCCAATGATATGCCTACAAATACGTCACAATGCTGCTAAGACCTTGGGCGAACGACAGAAAGTGTAGGCTCATTCCTTGCGCAATCACAGCCATATAAGGAGACAATGGAAAACAGAGCTTCAGAAATTCTGCTAATTCCTGGGTGATGCATCATCTTGGTTTCGCCTGTAGAATGAGTTCTGGGGCACTTACAGACAAAATCTTTGCAGATTCTGAAACTTCAGAGTGTTTTCTTTCCAAAACGGTCAAGAATATGCATAGTCGAGCATCTTTTCGTGACAAAATATCGCGCTTAAAACGGGAACGTTTTTTATCCAAAAATGAAATAGCGCCCCCAGAGATCCAACAGGTTAAAGTTAGTGAGGGAGATATAAGTCTCCAGCTTCAGAGATTTTTGCAATTCGTTCCAGTCATTGGCAGCAGAGAACTGGAAGCAAAGGCGGCCAAACGAGGTATTGGATTTGGGGATGATCAGTGAGATATACCTGCTGGAACGTGTGCTACGGGTGGGTGTTGTTATCGTGACCAGTAAGCTGAGGTAAGGCGGAGCTTTACCTAGCAAGGAATTATAGATGACCTGCAGCCAGTGGGTCTGGCGACGAATATGTAGTGAGGGCCAGCCAACGAGAGCATACAGGTCGCAGTGGTGGGTAGAATATGGGAATTTGGTGACAAAATGGATGGCACTGTGATAGACTGCATCCAGTTTGCTGAGTAGAGTGTTAGAAGCTATTTTGTAAATGACATCGCCATAGTCGACGATCGGTAGGATATTCATAGCGGGATTTCTTTTAACATGAGGTTGTAAGTAACAAAAACATTCCCAGTACATAGTCATATCTGATATGGGAAATCTTAAATTCTTGTTAATCTAACTGCACTGTCCAACTGTACAGTAGCTATTACAGTGAAAGAATACCATGCTATTGTTTGAGGAGAGTGCATAGTTATGAACTTGAAAATGTATTAATATACCAATTAGGCACATTTGGGCAGTCTTGATACAATATTTTAAACATATTGCAATGGTTCATTGGATCAGTCAAAAAAAAAAATCCACATACACTGCTGCCATCTAGTGGTCAAAATCTAAATTGTGCCTGGGCTGGAATAATACATTATGGCCTTTCTCTTGCATTTCAAAGATGAAGGTACAAAAAAAGCATGTTTTTTCTTTGAATTATCTTTTACCAGATCTAATGTGTTATATTATCCTACATTAATTTCACATTTACACAAACTTCAAAGTTTTTCCTTTCAAATGGTATCAAGAATATGCATAGAGGGTCAAGCCTATTATAGGCTATTATCAAGGAGGATAGAGGTTCGAGGTACAACTCCTAGAGCGGGCAGAACGGGTCATAATGGAAGACTGTGGCAACGATCTCTGTGTCTATTTAGGTGAAAATGATTGACAAAATGACAATGAAAATCATTGTTTCAAGAGGATTTATGGTTTATGGTTTTCTTGGTCTCTTTTTATCCGTCAGGTACTGCCATTATTTATGTCCGAATGAGGAGGATTGTAAAGTAGAGCCATTATTTATGTCTGCATGAACAGAAGTGTACACACAGTGCACACTGTGTCTCTCCTCCGTCCCTCTTTCCTCTCATCGCACAGTGTCCCTCCTCTGTTGCTCTTTCCTCTCATCGCACAGTGTCCCTCCTCTGTTGCTCTTTCCTCTCATCACACAGTGTCCCTGTGTTCATGAGCCTCTTTCACTGTCCATTTGTCCCTCGTCTGATCTTGAGCCCCTCTCCCCTCTCTTCGTCTCCTCCATCTCCATTTTCTTTTTTCAACTCCTCTCCCCTCTCTTCTTCTCCTCCATCTCCATTTTCTTTTTTCAACTCCTCTCCCCTCTTTTCTCCTTCTCTTCCTGTTCTCCCCGCTCACTGTTCTCACTCCAGAAATGATTCAAATGAGCAGGTGTCACCTGTCCAACACATAGAGCTCCACCTGAAGCCGAGGGAAATCACTAAGATAATGTATGAAATCCTGCGTGATGTGTTTCTCATGCAGATGGCTGTTTCTCTACTTCTCTCCCCTTTAAGAAGAGTGAAACACCTATGAACATCAAACGTGTTTTGTTTTTTTAATATATTTTAATTTAAATAAAAAAATTATAATCTTTTATAAATCAGCTTTGGACACACGTTGGTCACCATAACTGGTGTAATGCCACCTGGGGCCCAAGGGTAGCGGAGAACAGGCAGGCAGCAACCACCACAGATGGACAGATGTCCTCCAGGGTCCTTGTCTGACGTTACTTACAGAAGCATTTAACTCACTCCCACCAGAGGAAACAGGATGTTTCAAATTCACGTCCCCCCCCCCCCCCCCCCCCCCCCAAATATGCAAAGAATACCGCATTGCCAAGCTCCATGGGAGCCCTCTTCTATCAGGAATTAGAGAAGAGCAGAGAGACCTGCTGCTAGCTACATGTCTCAGTCACACTCCAACACCAATATCAATGTGTATGGTAAGGTTAGGATTGGGTTTTTATAGCTATGTAAATATTAGGGCATGCCATTTCTGACACCTCTGTAATTGCTATGGCACATTCGGTTGCTTCCACATAAGCAGCAAAAAGGGTTCACCGTAGATGAAGGCTTGAAGTTTCAGAGTTCTCACTAAAGCTGCACGTTGAACGATACTGCAGCATCTCAGTGTGTTGTACTGCAGCATCTCAGTGTGTTATACTGTAGCATCTCAGTGTGTTATACTGCAGCATCTCAGAGTGTTATACTGCAGCATCTCAGTGTGTTATATTGCAGCATCTCAGTGTGTTGTACTGCAGCATCTCAGTGTGTTATATTGCAGCATCTCAGTGTGTTATATTGCAGCATCTCAGTGTGTTATACTGCAGCATCTCAGTGTGTTATATTGCAGCATCTCAGTGTGTTATATTGCAGCATCTCAGTGTGTTATACTGCAGCATCTCAGTGTGTTGTACTGCAGCATCTCAGTGTGTTATACTGCAGCATCTCAGTGTGTTATACTGCAGCATCTCAGTGTGTTGTATTGCAGCATCTCAGTGTGTTATATTGCAGCATCTCAGTGTGTTGTACTGCAGCATCTCAGTGGGTTATACTGCAGCATCTCAGTGTGTTATATTGCAGCATCTCAGTGTGTTATACTGCAGCATCTCAGTGTGTTGTACTGTAGCATCTCAGTGTGTTATACTGCAGCATCTCAGTGTGTTGTATTGCAGCATCTCAGTGTGTTATACTGCAGCATCTCAGTGTGTTGTATTGCAGCATCTCAGTGTGTTATATTGCAGCATCTCAGTGTGTTATACTGCAGCATCTCAGTGTGTTGTATTGCAGCATCTCAGTGTGTTATATTGCAGCATCTCAGTGTGTTGTACTGCAGCATCTCAGTGTGTTATACTGTAGCATCTCAGTGTGTTATACTGCAGCATCTCAGAGTGTTATACTGTAGCATCTCAGTGTGTTATACTGCAGCATCTCAGTGTGTTGTATTGCAGCATCTCAGTGTGTTATATTGCAGCATCTCAGTGTGTTGTATTGCAGCATCTCAGTGTGTTATATTGCAGCATCTCAGTGTGTTGTACTGCAGCATCTCAGTGGGTTATACTGCAGCATCTCAGTGTGTTATATTGCAGCATCTCAGTGTGTTATATTGCATCATCTCAGTGTGTTATACTGCAGCATCTCAGTGTGTTATATTGCAGCATCTCAGTGTGTTATATTGCAGCATCTCAGTGTGTTGTACTGCAGCATCTCAGTGGGTTATACTGCAGCATCTCAGTGTGTTATATTGCAGCATCTCAGTGTGTTGTATTGCAGCATCTCAGTGTGTTATATTGCAGCATCTCAGTGTGTTGTACTGCAGCATCTCAGTGTGTTGTATTGCAGCATCTCAGTGTGTTATACTGCAGCATCTCAGTGTGTTGTACTGCAGCATCTCAGTGTGTTGTATTGCAGCATCTCAGTGTGTTATACTGCAGCATCTCAGTGTGTTGTACTGCAGCATCTCAGTGTGTTATACTGCAGCATCTCAGTGTGTTATATTGCAGCATCTCCCTATAACTGGTACATTAGACCCTATAACTGGTACATTAGACCCTATAACTGGTACATTAAACCCTATAACTGGTACATTAAACCCTATAACTGGTACATTAGACCCTATAACTGGCACATTAGACCCTATAACTGGCACATTAGACCATATAACTGGTACATTAGACCCTACAACTGGTACACCATACCATATAACTGGTACTTTAGACCCTATAACTGGTACATTAGACCCTATAACTGGTACATTAGACCATATAACTGGTACATTAGACCCTATAACTGGCACATTAGAACCTATAACTGGTACATTAGACCGTATAACTGGTACCTTAGACCCTATAACTGGTACATTAGACCCTATAACTGGTACATTAGACCCTATAACTGGTACATTAGACCCTATAACTGGTACTTTAGACCAATATACTGTATGTGTCCCCTCTTCTCAAGGACGTTGAATACAGAACAACAAGCATTCCAACAAAACTGGGGTGAATCTGTGCGAAGATTAAAACTACACAGATTCACAGATAGACTTTGCAATCACACAAATAATCCCTTCCCCTTCTGACCAGATGACTGTTGTTGTTTGTTTGTTTGAATGAATGAAGAATTTGTATTTCTGATTGCCTGGCAGCAATCACTGTAGTCTCTAGTGAATGATTCACTGACTATAACCTTTCCCAGAATGCAGCATAATGAGTTAATCAGGATGGATACAAATCAAGACATAGACCACGAGAACACCTGTTAAAGCTCATGGTCATCTGTGTACAAAGATGTTCTATGATATTGAAAAGATATTCGAGTGACCGCTCTCTCATTTGGAAATACATGTCCTCAAAGATGGAAGGCAGGCGGGATGAGGGGAGATCAGATTGGACCATTCTAGTTTATGAGAGGCTGGTATGCTTGTGAACAACAGACCATAGAGACAGAAAGAGGACTCATCTTTGTATCTGTGCTATTATAGCATCTGTGACAGAATGGGCAGTGCCTCTGAGGCTAACTCCATTTTAAAGTAGTACATGTTCTTCTTTATTGATTGATTGTTCCCAACACCCATTTGACTACTTTAAAATGTGGAAGCCTTCAATAGCAATGTCAATGCTACAACTGGTTATATCTATGAGTCTTCTATCTATCTCTATGACAACAGGCACAACTCTGAAATAAAGTAATTTTTTGGGGTAAGTTGCCAAAATGCCACATGCGTCCACTTATATCAGTGCATTCGCAACAACCTAACCATTAGGAAACTTCTATTTAATCAAATAAGCCTCACCTAGCAAATTAGCAATTACATTTTTGAATGACCGAACACTCTTCAATTGACCTCCATTCAAAAATTCCTCACTTCGTGGGCTTATTTTTGTGGACAGATGTTGGTGGGAACTGGAAATTCCTATCGTACACATTGATCCAGAGCATCCAAAACATGCTCAACGGGTGACAATTCTGGTGACCATGCAGGCCATGGAAGAACTGAGACATTTTCAGCTTCTAGGAAATGTGTGCAGATCCTTGCGACATGGGGCTGTACATTATCATGCTGAAACATGAGGTGATGGCGGAAGATGAATGGCACGACAATGGGCCTCAGGATCTCGTCTTATACCTTCCCATAACATAACCCCACCGCCACCTTGGAGAACTGTTCACAACACTGACATCAGCAAACCACTCGCCCACACGACACTATACACGCGGTCTGACATCTGCCCGGTGCAGTTGAAACCGGGATTCATCCGTGAAGAACACACTTCTCCAGCGTGCCAGAGGCCATCGAAGGTGAGCTTCTGTCCACTGAAGTCAGCTACAACTCCAAACTGCAGTCAGGTCAAGACCCTGGTGAGGGCAACGTGCACGCAGATGAGCTTCCCTGAGACGGTTTCTGACAGTTTGTGCAGACATTTGTTTGGTTGTGCAAACCCACAGTTTCATCAGCTGTCCAGGTGACTGGTCACAGACGATCCCACAGGTGAAGTAGCCGGATATGGAGGTCTTGCCAGTTATGTACTGCCAAATTCTCTTCAAATGACGTTGGAAGTTGCTTATGGTGGTGAAATTAACATTACATTATCTTCGCACAGCTCTGGTGGCATTGTGCTGTGTGACAAAACTGTACATGTTAGAGGGACCTTGTACTGTTCCCAGCACAAGGTGAACTTGTGTAATGATCATGCTGTTTAAATCAGCTTCTTGATATGCCACACCTGTCAGGTGGATCGATTATCTTGGTAAAGGAGAAATACTCCCTAACAGGGGGGTGTAAACAAATGTGTGCACAAAATTTGACAGAAATCATATTTTTTTCTGCATATGGAACATTTCTGGGATCATTTATTTCAACTCATGAAGCATGGGACCAACATGTTCATGTTGCGCTTATACGTTTGTTCAGTGTTGCTATGCATCTGTACAGCATGTCAGCATTAGGACTGTAGGTGTATGAAGGTAGCATCTCTCCAAAAAGCCGGAATAAACCAGGGCATAATTAGATGAGGTGAGTGTGTGTTTGTGTGTGTAATTAGATGCACCTGCAGTTCAGCAGGAACTGACATGAAAACCTTTAAATACATCCTTCAATTGACTAAATCAAAGCCACAAAATAAAAATAACCCCTCACAATCTACGTCTCTCACTCAGCAAACCCAGATACCTAACACGTGCAGAACCACACAGTTAGATAAAATACAAATGTGATTTTCAGAGGTGAAACCCTATAACATCCACCCCAAGGATATCTGCTTTAGTCTTAAAATGGAAGGGATTACTTCATCACATGTTATGTACACTCACAATGATTCACTGATCTCACAATGATTCACTGATCCCACAATGATTCACTGATCCCACAATGATTCACTGATCTCACAATGATTCACTGATCCCACAATGATTCACTGATCCCACAATGATTCACTGATCCCACAATGATTCACTGATCCCACAATGATTCACTGATCTCACAATGATTCACTGATCTCACAATGATTCACTGGTCCAACAATTATTCACTGATCTCACAATGATTCACTGATCCCACAATGATTCACTGATCCCACAGTGATTCACTGATCCCACAACGATTCACTGATCTCACAACGATTCACTGATCTCACAACGATTCACTGATCCCGCAATTATTCACTGATCCCGCAATGATTCACTGATCTCGCAATTATTCACTGATCTCGCAATGATTCACTGATCTCGCAATGATTCACTGATCTCACAATGATTCACTGATCTCACAATGATTCACTGATCCCACAATGATTCACTGATCCCACAATGATTCACTGATCCCATAATGATTCACTGATCCCACAATGATTCACTGATCTCACAACGATTCACTGATCCCACAATGATTCACTGATCCCACAATGATTTACTGATCCCACAATGATTCACTGATCTCACAATGATTTACTGATCCCACAATGATTCACTGATCTCACAATGATTCACTGATCCCACAATTATTCATGGATCTCACAATGAATCCCTGATCTCACAATGATTCACTGATCTCACGATGATTCACTGATCCCACAATGATTGACTGATCCCACAATGATTCACTGATCTCACAATGATTCACTGATCTCACAATGATTCACTGATCCCACAATTATTCACTGATCTCACAATGATTCACTGATCCCACAATGATTCACTTCAGACCATGTAAAGCCATGCTAACATGTAAATACGTTCACTTCAGACCATGTAAAACCATGCAAACATACCAATAAGTTCACAAAAAAAATGGTGCCAGAAAATTTAAATCCATCTGAAATGAGGACCCCATCCGCCGGCCCCATGGAGCACAAATCTGGCATACAGCACAAGTCTTAAAAAATGTAATTAAACACAGATAAGATTAATACAATCGCTGTTGTTATGGAGGATAGTGGCGGTAGCATCAGACCCCTGTGGGGCTGTTGGAAGGACCTGGGCCCTAGGATGAGGAGAGGAGGGGAGGAGGCCCCTGGGCCCTAGGATGAGGAGAGGAGAGGCGACAAGAACAGGAGAGGAGGGGAGGAGGCGAGGTAGGGAGGAGGAGTGGAGAGGTGGGGAGGAGGCCCCTGGGACCTAGGATGAGGAGAAGATAAGAGAGGCGACAAGAATAGGAGAGGAGGGGAGGAGAGGAAAAAGGGGGACAAGGAAATGAGAGGAGTGGAGGAGGAGTGGTGAGGAGAGGAGAGGACAGGAGAGGAGAGGAGAGGACAGGAGAGGACAGGACAGGACAGGAGAGGAGAGGAGAGGAGAGGAGAGGAGAGGAGAGGAGAAGACAGGACAGGACAGGAGAGGAGAGGTGGTGGGGAGGAGAAGAGGAGAGGTGGTGGGGAGGAGAAGAGGAGAGGAGGGGAGGAGCGAAAATAATATGAGAGTAGATTTAGAGGAGGAGAGGAGACGAGGAACGGAGATGTGGGGAGGAGGGCCTCTCTCTGCCTGGGATTAAAGCAGCCAGGTGGGGGAGTCTGGTGGTTGGAGAGTTTAAATTAGCACTGAGATGACAACCCCCATCAGGACGGATTAGAGCCTGATGTCTGCCAGGCAGAGATGGGCTCAGAGACGGGCTGGAGATGGGTATGGGGTATTGAGCTGGCACTGACAGGGGCATCCATCACACAAGACCCAAGGCGATGTGGCACTAGGCAGTCACTCTGCTGTCTGTCTGTCTGTCTGCCGGTCGGTCCTTTACTTTTTCATCGCTTGATAGCTACCTAAACAAATAGCTAGCTAGAACAAAGTGTTAATATAAATTCATTAAAAAAGATTAATAGCCATACAAACAAAAGTTCGTCCCGTAGGCATCTACAGAGGGAGCTAAGAGCTGTCAATCATTTACCAGCAACTTCAGTAAAAAGGCTGATGCTAAAGTACTAAATATTAGAGAATGTCAAACCTAAAAATCACTATTAATGCTTGAGAAGGACCCTTTTTTTCTTCCAAAACAGTTATTTTACTTTTACATATATTTTCTTGCACATTTTACAATGATGTCTCTTCCTAACAGGTGAATTGATTATCATATTATCTATCTATCTATCTATCTATCTATCTATCTATCTATCTATCTATCTATCTATCTAATTATTATTATTATTATTAGCCCAGGAGGTTATATTAGGATGTTGGAGGACAGTTATGTTCAGTATTTTCATCATAGGATAATGTTATATTTCTCTCAGTGGCTGCTTGCTCTGTCAAAGCTCAGAGGAGGCCAGTATGGGGGACACTGACACAAATCTTTAAGCTAATTTAAAAAGACAGCATCCAGATTTGGAGGCGAAGTCTCACAGACGGCCGATCGCCTGTCTGTCTGTCTGTCTGCAGGATTGTACTAATGTCAAAAAAGCTCGGAGAATTAGTGGCTTACTGCCACCTGACAACAGACCCTTTTTTGTTCCCTACACATTCCCCGGTTCTGAAGGCAAAGCAAAACAAAACTAAAACCAGCAATCCGATTAAAACAATCTCCTTGTGTGCTGATTACCATACATTAACATGAGAAAGAGTGATACAACAGCGGTAGGTGAGACTCTGGCCCCTCACAACCAGGACCACAATGCTGCGTACCACAAAGTCAGAGAAAGACTCTTCTCTGCCTGGTCTGCCTGCCCATATGTATCCAGCCTGTCTGGCTGGCGCTGATCACCCTAAATGTATCATCTCTCCTACGGTAGCTTACAAACCAGAAATTGTAAATCCCACCACCTGCTGAATGAGGGCTGGGATCAGTTTGGGATGACAGGGTCGAATCTCAACACACCCCTGTCGACGACAGCCCCCAGATACTAACCAGAATAGACCAGGGGTAGAACGTAAAATAGACTAGGAGTATAAAGTAAAACACTCACCCTGAGATAGAGAACGACAGAAGGGACCTCCCTGCACCAACACAACCTGTCCCGCACTCTAAAACTAAAGATTTATGGTCTGCTGGTCTGTTTTTTTCAACACACCCAATAATAGGAAGCAGTAGCCAACCATAGAATTAGGAATTAGAATACTAGAATGTACATGATGAACCTTCTCATGATGGTCAGAACACTGTGCGATGTTTACCAGCGAGACTGGCAGAATTGTGAACTTACTAAATGACTGAGAGTTTGACAGCGTTAGGCTACTTCTTGTGTAACCATTTTCCTGTCTGGATTTGACTGATTTTGGTCAGGGAGTTGATCAACCATGCTGCAGTGATAAGATTTTGTGTAAAACAAGACAGTTGAAGATAATCTGCACTGATAGCTATCTAGCCAGTCAACTTTTGTGGAAATTATTCTATGTATTCACTGCCAATATGCCACCGTTACAAATACACAATAGATGGGGCAGAGGGGTCTATGGAAAGCAGATTGTTCCGTTTGACCAGATTGGCGCACATTCAACAAATTTGACCTAACAAAGTGGATATTTGTCAAGTCCGTCATGATTTATGTATTGTGACAGGCCCAACATGTGGTTACTTCAGTCCGATTTCAATATATTTGTCCTTTTTTCACTGCATAACATGTAGAAGTTGTTAGTTTTCAGGTTTAGAAGAAGTGACTGCTAAATGCTAACTCCTGTTTGTATAAGCTGTTAGCATAGCTAGCATACAGACATCTGTTGTGGTAGTCTAATTAGTTTAAACTGTAATGCAGTTGATTGGTGACGATGACATGAATATGTGTTGGGGTTGACATTCAATACTGTCAGCTTTTTACCTCAACATATATATATATATATATATATTTTAAATGTAACCTTAATTTAACTAGGCAAGTCAGTTTAAGAACAAATTCTTATTTACAATGACGGCCTACCGGGGAACTGTGAGTTCTGCCTTGTTCAGGGGCAGGAGGACAGATTTTTACCTTGTCAGCTCGGGGATTCGATTCAGCAACTTTTTAGTTACTGGCCCAAAGCTCTAACCACTAGTCTACCTGCCACCCCAGGTACACATATAAACAATAGATTTAATTGTAGGCTAATTTTTCTGGCGGTCAATGAGGAGAAATGGGATCTTTCCCACATGGCCCTGTTTCCCATGGCAATTCCATTGTTTGTTTGAGTTCCATTGTACTCTATAGCACATGAAGCCAGTCCATCCCCAGCCACTGGTTGAAATCAGTTGACGATAGGACTTAGACAAGTTGTAAAAGCAACAAATACTGATATTGTATCATGTAATAGCACTCACAGCCTTCCAAGGAAAAAAAAAATAGAGACATTTATTTGTCCGTTTACATGTGTTTTAGATGCTATTTACACAGAACATTTTTTATAAAAACCATATCAAGTGTATATGACAATATGTTCTGTTGACAAAAATTACATTAAACAATTTCTAATATATCACATGCCTTACTTTTGTGTTCCTGCATAAGTAAAATCAGAATTAAGCCTCTTCTGCCATTCGTTCCATTTAGACTGGTTTGGACTTCTCCCTGACCAAGATGGCTGCCATCACCGGACCATTCTGGAACATTGAGGGTTGATGACATATCCCCTCTAGTAGTTTAATAGGATCTCTATGTACCCAATTGTATTCAGACATTACTTAGTAGTTGTTCGTCTGCCCATTGTTCTCTAAGTGACTACAACATGGCAAACACGTCCAGACCCAGTACAGAATGTGTGGAATAACTAGAGAAATCAGAAAAACAAAGATGCAAAAAAAAAGAGAAAAATGTGACAGAGACAGGGGACGTCAGGATGGGGATGGATGCCACCATTTGGTATTTCTACAAAGCTCCAAAGAGGGGCTAGCCTCAAGCCACCCGCGTTTCACACCGAGAGAGAGAGAGAGAGAGAGAGAGAGAGAGAGAGAGAGAGAGAGAGAGAGAGAGAGAGAGAGAGAGAGAGAGAGAGAGAGAGAGAGAGAGAGAGAGAGAGAGAGAGAGAGAGAGAGAGAGAGAGAGAGAGAATGCTGGCTCTTCCACAACAACCTGAGCCTTCTCCCCCCCCCTCCCCCCTCCCCACCTCTCTCTCCTTTCTTTCGCTCTCTCCCCCCATGATGCCTAGCTCTCAGCTCTCCAGCGGCAACAGGAAATCAAACAATTAGCAGGAGGGAAATAAAGGTCCTGCTTCACCCTCTGGCTCTTGTAAACATGGAAACATTGTTTGGAGAATGCTGCCTGCCTGCCTGCCGTCGTCATCATGGCCAAGCACTGTGTTCCTGCTGGAACTGGCACCCCTAACGACAGCCATGTTCAAACTAACAAAAACAACGTGCAGAGCTCCTCATTAAAAGAAAACAGAAAAAAATGAGAAGGGGATATGCAGTCAATTAAATCAATTAGTTAATTTCCTTGTATTTGACTCATGAAGTATAGACAACTTCTGCGGACATGAGACACATGAATATTGAGGAAATAGAAGGAAATAGAATATTGAGGAAGTAGAAGGAAATAGAATATTGAGGAAATAGAATATTGAGGAAGTAGAAGGAAATAGAATATTGAGGAAATAGAAGGAAATAGAATATTGAGGAAGTAGAAGGAAATAGAATATTGAGGAAGTAGAAGGAAATAGAATATTGAGGAAGTAGAAGGAAATAGAATATTGAGGAAGTAGAAGGAAATAGAATATTGAGGAAGTAGAAGGAAATAGAATATTGAGGAAGTAGAAGGAAATAGAATATTGAGGAAGTAGAAGGAAATAGAATATTGAGGAAATAGAATATTGAGGCAGTAGAAGGAAATAGAATATTGAGGAAATAGAAGGGAATAGAATATTGAGGAAGTAGAAGGATATAGAATATTGAGGAAGTAGAAGGAAATAGAATATTGAGGAAGTAGAAGGAAATAGAATATTGAGGAAATAGAAGGAAATAGAATATTGAGGAAATAGAAGGAAATAGAATATTGAGGAAATAGAAGGAAATAGAATATTGAGGAAGTAGAAGGAAATAGAATATTGAGGAAATAGAATATTGAGGAAATAGAAGGAAATAGAATATTGAGGAAATAGAAGGAAATAGAATATTGAGGAAATAGAAGGAAATAGAATATTGAGGAAGTAGAAGGAAATATAATATTGAGGAAATAGAAGGAAATAGAATATTGAGGAAATAGAAGGAAATAGAATATTGAGGAAATAGAAGGAAATAGAATATTGAGGAAATAGAAGGAAATAGAATATTGAGGAAATAGAAGGAAATAGAATATTGAGGAAATAGAAGGAAATAGAATATTGAGGAAATAGAAGGAAATAGAATATTGAGGAAATAGAAGGAAATAGAATATTGAGGAAGTAGAAGGAAATAGAATATTGAGGAAATAGAAGGAAATAGAATATTGAGGAAATAGAAGGAAATAGAATATTGAGGAAATAGAAGGAAATAGAATATTGAGGAAGTAGAAGGAAATAGAATATTGAGGAAATAGAAGGAAATAGAATATTGAGGAAGTAGAAGGAAATAGAATATTGAGGAAATAGAAGGAAATAGAATATTGAGGAAATAGAAGGAAATAGAATATTGAGGAAATAGAAGGAAATAGAATATTGAGGAAATTAGAATTTCAATGTATTGATGCCATCTGAAAGGTAACATTAAATGTTGTGCACATGTTTAAATGTTGTGCACATGTCAATTAAATGTTGTGCACATGTCAATTAAATGTTGTGCACATGTCAATTAAATGTTGTGCACATGTTTAAATGTTGTGCACATGTTTAAATGTTGTGCACATGTCAATTAAATGTTGTGCACATGTTTAAATGTTGTGCACATGTCAATTAAATGTTGTGCACATGTTAATTAAATGTTGTGCACATGTCAATTAAATGTTGTGCACATGTTTAAATGTTGTGCACATGTCCATTAAATGTTGTGCACATGTTAATTAAATGTTGTGCACATGTCAATTAAATGTTGTGCACATGTTTAAATGTTGTGCACATGTCAATTAAATGTTGTGCACATGTCAATTAAATGTTGTGCACATGTTTAAATGTTGTGCACATGTCAATTAAATGTTGTGCACATGTTAATTAAATGTTGTGCACATGTCAATTAAATGTTGTGCACATGTTTAAATGTTGTGCACATGTTTAAATGTTGTGCACATGTCAATTAAATGTTGTGCACATGTTAATTAAATGTTGTGCACATGTCAATTAAATGCATTGGTTGTTATATTTAATTCTTGACCTCTTTTCAAAGTCAAACTACACAACAAGACATAATGCTATGCAGGCACCAATGTTGAGAATATCATCACAACAGTACCGTTAGTCAGGCATTTCCTCGTGCAGTGTAGAGGACTGTGTGTGAATGTTCACTTCTCCACAAACGGAGAAACATAATCTAAGACAGACGTGTTTCAAGTAGTGCTTCTATATGCCTGCAGAATAACTCACATGACTCTTTGGGTGAACATGAATCAACTCTGATACCTAGCATGGCACTCTTTGGGTGAACATGAATCAACTCTGATACCTAGCATGGCACTCTTTGGGTGAACATGAATCAACTCTGATACCTAGCATGGCACTCTTTGGGTGAACATGAATCAACTCTGATACCTAGCATGGTACTCTTTGGGTGAACATGAATCAACTCTGATACCTAGCATGGCACTCTTTGGGTGAACATGAATCAACTCTGATACCTAGCATGGTACTCTTTGGGTGAACATGAATCAACTCTGATACCTAGCATGGCACTCTTTGGGTGAACATGAATCAACTCTGATACCTAGCATGGCACTCTTTGGGTGAACATGAATCAACTCTGATAACTAGCATGGTACTCTTTGGGTGAACATGAATCAACTCTGATACCTAGCATGGCACTCTTTGGGTGAACATGAATCAACTCTGATACCTAGCATGGCACTCTTTGGGTGAACATGAATCAACTCTGATACCTAGCATGGCACTCTTTGGGTGAACATGAATCAACTCTGATACCTAGCATGGCACTCTTTGGGTGAACATGAATCAACTCTGATACCTAGCATGGTACTCTTTGGGTGAACATGAATCAACTCTGATACCTAGCATGGCACTCTTTGGGTGAACATGAATCAACTCTGATAACTAGCATGGTACTCTTTGGTTGAACATGAATCAACTCTGATAACTAGCATGGTACTCTTTGGGTGAACATGAATCAACTCTGATACCTAGCATGGTACTCTTTGGTTGAACATGAATCAACTCTGATAACTAGCATGGTACTCTTTGGGTGAACATGAATCAACTCTGAAGTAGAGAGTTGGTCTCCTGATGTCCTGCCATAGCTCTACAAGCTTCTCTAAGTGGAAGTGTTAAGTATGGGACCACTTCACAGCAAGGAGTTGGTGTGTACATGACAAAGCAGGCCTGGGTCCAGGACAGGACCCGCAGGACCAAGACATCCCAGTTATACATGTAGGAGAGAGAGAAAGGGAGAACAGGGCAGAGAGATAGAGAATGAGAGAACAGGGCAGAGAGGGAGATAATCAGAGAACAGGACAGGGAGATAGAGAATGAGAGAACAGGGCAGAGAGATAGAGAAAGGGAGAACAGGGCAGAGAGGAAGAGAATGAGAGGACAGGACAGAGAGGGAGAGAATGAGAGAACAGGGCAGAGAGGGAGAGAATGAGAGAACAGGACAGGGAGATAGAGAATGAGAGAACAGGGCAGAGAGATAGAGAATGAGAGAACAGGGCAGAGAGGGAGAGAATGAGAGAACAGGACAGGAAGATAGAGAATGAGAGAACAGGGCAGAGAGATAGAGAATGAGAGAACAGGACAGAGAGGGAGAGAATGAGAGAATAGGACAGAGAGGGAGAGAATGAGAGAACAGGACAGGGAGATAGAAAATGAGATAACAGGGCAGAGAGAGAGATAATGAGAGAACAGGGCAGATAGGAAGAGAATGAGAGAACAGGGCAGAGAGGAAGAGAATGAGAGAACAGGACACAGAGGGAGAGAATGAGAGAACAGGACAGAGAGGGAGAGAATGAGAGAACATGACAGAAAGGGAGAGAATGAGAGAACAGGACAGGGAGATAGAGAATGAGAGAACAGGGCAGAGAGATAGAGAATGAGAGAACAGGACAGAGAGATGGAGAATGAGAAAACAGAACAGGGAGAGAGATAATGAGAATAAATAAACGTGAGTGTTTTCGTGGTGATTTGTTTGAGAGGAAGCAGAGACGTTTAAGTGTGTGTATATGCAGCAATTTTATTCTCAACTGGTAAATGTCTGTTAATAACATTTTGGGGGGGGGATATTGTACGTATTTATGATTAATAAAATGCATACATTAATTATGTAAATACAGTATACGGAACTATATACATATAATATTTGGAAATAGATGTTTTAGATACATATAGTAAGTATGAGTAATATGAGTAATATACAAACTTATTTTAACAGTTAAATTGCATAAACATGTTTTAAAATTGATATAAAGATGCAATTCTGTAGTACAGCTCACTTCTATGGCTAATTAAATAATTAGACATCAAATATAGTCTCACTATTTTAGTGGTTTAACGTTTGTTATACTATCAATGGTATTGTTTTAACTTCTGCAAGATGTTTTGTGTATCAATTTTATTCATGGCTGGAATATTTAACTACACTTTTGACTTTATTGGTTAAACGATGTTGATGTTGTACACGTTTTTTAATCCCAAATGGTTAACGAAAATATAATGATAAAAAAAAAAATTAAAAAACGAAATCACTAAAATTATTTACACATTTTTAACTTTCTTTTTACAAAACCTTTTTAAATGTTCAACTGATTTATAAATCTGATTCATCTTTTACAATAACCTTTACTATGCAGCTATTTTACACGGGAAGCTTCAATCACATTATCCAGATCATCTTTTAAGCAGTCACATAGGCACGGGTGGGCCTGGGTTGGCCCCGGGCCCACCCACTGGGGAGCCATGCCCACCTTATCAGATTGAAAAATAATATATACTGTATATAAATACTGTACCAGTCAAAAGTTTGGACACACCTACTCATACCAGGGTTTTTCTTCTTTTTTACAATTTTCTACATTGTAGAATAAAGATAGAATAAAGATATCAAAATGATGAAATAACACATATGGAATAATGTAGTAACCAAAAAAGTGTTTAACAAGTTGTAAAACAGAAACATTTTCTCTAAGCCCCACGGCATAATGTGTAGAAATGCAGGAAGTTCTGTTTCCTGTTTGAAAAATAAAATAAAATTGGGGCCCACCCAAATGTCTGCCACCCACCAAAGAATGTCTTGCTACACTACTCCTTTTATGAGAGTTTTGAAATGATCTCCAGAGATATTTAAAGCATAATTAAACAGAAGTTAGATAACCAATGGGAAAAAAAAGTCAATCAGAAAGGTAGTATACGTTGTATAGCAGGATGTGTGTAAACTAGAGTTTAGGGCTCAGTACTTGTTCATTTTGACTAAGGATAAACTAGAGTTTAGGGCTCAGTACTTGGCAATATTTCCCTCCGTGAGAAGAAAACAAGTCCTTATTAAGTATTGAACCGTAGTTGAAGAAAAGATGAGGGTGTTATGTCCAGGTAAGAACGGGAAGACGTACAGAAAGTCAACTCATTTCACAATAAAAGGTGATAAAAAATCTGCTTTGGTGTGTCTGAAAGGTTCTGACCTTCCTAACATTGATTGTTTAAAAAACATATATATTAATAAGTAATAAGCATACATTTCAATAACGTTATAAATTATTTCCTGATCTCATAACCCAATTGATTCTCTTTCCATTGCGGCAGCGTAACGCCTGATATCAGAGTTTCTCCTATACATCTATGATACTCCAGTCTATTCCAATACAATTACTCCCATGTGTGGTAATTGTATTTTTATCTGGAGAAAAGGACAATTACCATTCTGAAAGATGAACTCAATCACACATCGGGATATTAGATTATATGTTAAAGTTATTATGATAGTAATAAAGGTGCGATATCAAACCAGCAAGAGCATCTAAATCTATTAAATTACTAATTTCGTTATAGCCTGTAGACATTTATAAGAAAGAGTCTGTTATCACAGGTGTTTTGGTTTACAGAAGAATATGTCTTCAATTGTTGTAATCTCCAAGACTGGCTCATTCCCTCAGTTTGTACTGCTGTGTGTGTGTCTGTCTATCAATGTCTACATGTATCTATCTCCACATGTGAATATGTATTCAGCTACCTGGGCTGTCCGTAGCATGCAGGTCCTATACCTTCACACAACCAGGTTGTGTTGACCTTGAATCCTAACCCAGTGCAACTCAGCAGCCTGACCTGTCCACCGCTTCACTGACCCTGTACCCAGACAGATTGACTAACCCTGTACCCAGACAGATTGACTGACCCTGTACCCAGCCAGATTGACTGACCCTGTAGCCAGACAGATTGACTGACCCTGTAGCCAGACAGATTGACTGACAATGTACCCAGCCAGATTGACTGACCCTGTACCCAGCCAGATTGACTGACCCTGTAGCCAGACAGATTGACTGACCCTGTACCCAGACAGTCGGTGTGAGGTTGAACTTCCCTGTAATCACTACCCTGCTCAGTGGCTGTACTGCTGTGGTGGAAAGAGAGAGAGTGATATGTTTGATTGTCACATACACCAGATAGGTGCAGTGTAATGTGTTGTTTTACAGGGTCAGTCATAGTAGAACGGTGCCCCTGGAGCAAATTAGGGTTTAAGTGCTTTGCTCAGGGGCACATCGACATATTTTTCCTTGTCAACTCGGGTATTCGAACCAGCAACCTTTCAGATGCAGGCCTAATGCTCTAAATGCTAGGCTACATGCTGCCATATGTGATAGATTAGATAGAGAGAAAAATATAAATGTAGAGTGACAGGGAAATAGAGACAAAGAAAGACAGAAAGAGAGACATGGCGAAAGAGAGAGAGAGAGAGAGAGAGAGAGATAGAGATGGAGAAAGACAGGGAGAGAGAGAGAGAGAGAGAGAGATACAGAAAGAGAGACATGGAGAAACATTAAGAAAGAGAGACATGTAGAAAGAGAGAGAGAGAGAGAGAGAGAAAGAGAGAGAGAGAGAGAGAGAGAGAGAGAGAGAGAGAGAGAGAGAGAGAGAGAGAGAGAGAGAGAGAGAGAGAGAAAGAAAGTGAGAGAGAGAGAGAATGAGAGAGAGAGAGAGAGAGAGAGAGAGAGAGAGAAAGAGATGGAGATTGGGAGAGATGTTCTGTGTTCTGCTGCCCTCCAATGGCAGCCAGCTGTTGTGCACACAGCACTGCACTGTTTCAATCTGCCAGCCTGGTTTACGATGGACAGTTAGCTTATCACACAGCGCACAGTGTTCATGCTACAGCCTTCACTCTTAGAAAAAAGGGTTGCATAGGAGAGCCCTTTTTGGCTTCAGAAAGAATCATTTTTGGTTCCATGTTCCCTCTTTGGAAAGTGTTTTACATGAAACCTTAAAGGGTTCTACCTGGAACCAAAGTACACCAAAGTAATAAAATAAAGATGACATATCTAAAAGAGTGTTTCACACCGTAGCCTGCTGAATATCCCATGGATTGATGTTTCAGCATTGTCTCAGTTCAGAGTTCAGAGTTCAGCTTTCCATATGTGACGGCAACGCACAGCTACAAGCCTCCTGGAGATGGCTGCAGGCGGAGGAGCAATATCCACCATCGTAGTACGGATGGAGCCTGGCCTGGAATGGGAAGCTAACTGAGGCTGGAGAGCTTTGGAAAACCCTCAGTAGATCTAGCGTGCTTTGTAGTATACCCTGCAGGACTGGGTTGGACTGGACTGGACTGGGTTGGACTGGACTGGACTGGACTGGACTAGACTCCACTGGACAAGACAGAGCAGAACAAAGCAAAATGGAGCATAACAGAACTGAGCAGAGTAGAACAGAACAGAATAGAGCAGAACAGAACAGAGTAGAACAGAACAGAGTAGAACAGAACAGAACAG
>NC_092161.1:2997033-3014533 GCF_045791955.1 Oncorhynchus clarkii lewisi
TCCAGCCAGGCATTCAGCCAGTCAGTCAGCCAGTCAATCAGCCAGCCAGTCAGCCAGGCAGCCAGCAAGTCAGCCAGACTGTCAGCCAGCCAGACAGCCAGTCAGCCAGTCAGCCAGTCAGGGCTTTAGGAGAGGACCAAGTTGCGGCCCAAATGGATCCCCTCAAAATATATTGGATCACCTCCATAACACACACTTCACACTCTCAGTGCTCAGGAACACTGGAGGTAGATATATTTTTGCCATTGCCATTACAGAAGGGTTATTGTTCATTCAATATGTCTCAGTGTGTCGCTCTCCGTTCAACACAAAATGTTTTTATATTCAACGGGCCCCGCCCATATCCTGTAAAATCCAATCCGGTGCCACGGGTGTGTCTGTACACGCCATCGTGCGCTTCTTGATTTTGCCTACCGCCACCAGACGTGTTCATGACATGCAGGTTAAAACCTTTTTGGGCTAGGGGGAAGTATTTTCAAGTCCGGATGAAAAGCGTGCCCAGAGTAAACTGCCTGCTACTCAGGCCCAGACGCTAGGATATGCATATTATTAGTAGATTTGGGATATAAAACACTCTGCAGTTTCTAAAACTGCTTGAATGATGTCTGTGAGAAAACTAAACTCATATGGCAGGCAAAAACCTGTCAAAAAAGCCAACCAGGAAGTGGGAAATCTGAGGTTTGTAGTTTTTCAAGTCATTGCCTATCGAATATACAGTGTCTATGGGGTCATATTGCACTTCCTAAGGCTTTCACTAGATGTCTACAGTCTTTAGAACCTTGTCCGATGCTTTTACTCTGAAGGAGTGGGGAATGGGAGCTGAATGAGTCAGAGGTCTGCCAGAGTGGTGTGAGCTAATCACGCGCGCTCAAGTGAGAGTTAGCTCTGTTCCATTGCATTTCTAAAGACAAAGGAATTCTCCAGTTGGAACATTATTGAAGATTTATGATAAAAAGATCCTAAAGATTGATTCTATACTTCGTTTGACATGTTTCCACGAACTGTAATGTGACTTTCGTCTGAACTTTCGCCTGGACTTGCCCGCGCTTCGTGAGTTTGGATTGTGAACTAAACGGTTGAACAAAAAGGAGGTATTTGGACACAAATGATAGACTTTATTGAACAAATCAAAAATATATTGTGGAACTGGGATTCCTGGGAGTGCATTCTGATGAAGATCATCAAAGGTAAGTTAATATTTATGATGCTATTCTGACTTCTGTTGACTCCACAACATGGTGGATATATGTATGGCTTGTTTTTGTTTCTGAGCTCTGTACGCAGATTATTGCATGGTGTGCTTTTTCCGTAAAGTTTTCTGAAATCTGACACAGCGGTTGCATTAAGGAGAAGTGGATCTACAATTCCATGCATAACACTTGTATCTTTTACCAGTGTTTCTTATGATTATTCCTGTAAATCGATGTGGCTCTCTACAAAATCACCAGATGTTTTGGAACTACTGAACATAACGCGCCAATCTAAACTGATTTGGTAAGAATAATGACCCACAGGTGTGATTGCTACCTCTGAGGGTTTAGAGCTTGAGGTAGTCACCTCATACAAGTGCTTGGGAGTATGGCTAGACGGTGCACTGTCCTTCTCTCAGCACATATCAAAGCTGCAGGCTAAGGTTAAATCTAGACTTGGTTTCCTCTATCATAATCGCTCCTCTTTCACCTCAGCTGCCAAACTAACCCTGATTCAAATGACCATCCTACCCATGCTAGATTATGGAGAGACTAATTTATAGATCGGCAGGTAAGGGTGCTCTCGAGCGGCTAGATGTTCTTTACCATTTGGCCATCAGATTTGCCACCAACACTCCTTATAGGACACATCACTGCACTCTATACTCCTCTGTAAACCGATCATCTCTGTATACCCGTCGCAAGACCCACTGGTTGATGTTTATTTATAAAACCCTCTTAGGCCTCACTCCCCCCTATGTGAGATATCTACTGCAGCCCTCATCCTCCACATACAACACCCGTTCTGCCAGTCCCATTCTGTTAAAGATCCCCAAAGCACACACATCCCTGGTTCGCTCCTCTTTTCAGTTCGCTGCAGCTAGCGACTGGAACGAGCTGCAACAAACACTCAAACTGGACAGTTTTATCTCCATCTCTTCTTTCAAAGACTCAATCATGAACACTCTTACAGACAGTTGTGGTTGCTTTGTGTGATGTATTGTTGTCTCTACCTTCTTGCCCTTTGTGCTGCTACCATGTTGTACCGCTACCATGTTGTTGTCATGTTGTGTTGCTACCATATTGTTGTTATGTTGTGTTGCTACCATGTTGTGTTGCTACCATATTGTTGTTATGTTGTGGTGCTACCATGTTGTGTTGCTACCATGTTGTTGCCGTGTTGTGTTGCTACCATGTTGTTGTTATTGACATTCCTCTTCTTCCATGACCTTCTCTTCCATAGCCTCTTATTGCCACTCCTCTTCTTCCCACTCCTCTTCTTCCATGAACTTCTCTTCCATAGCCTCTTGTTGCCATTCCTCTTCTTCCCACTCCTCTTCCTCCATAGCGTCTGCTTTCCACACCTCTTCTTTCCTAGCCTCTTCATCCCTAGCCTCTTCTTCCCTAGCCTCTTCTTCCCTAGCCTCTTCTTCCCTAGCCTTTTCTTCCCTCGCCTTTTCTTCCCTAGCCTTTTCTTCCCTAGCCTCTTCTTCCCTAGCCTCTTCTTCCCTAGCCTCTTCTTCCATAGCCTCTTCTTCCCTAGCCTTTTCTTCCCTAGGCTTTTCTTCCCTAGGCTCTTCTTCCCTAGCCTCTTCTTCCCTAGCCTTTTCTTCCCTAGGCTTTTCTTCCCTAGCCTCTTCTTTCCTAGCCTCTTCTTTTCTAGTCTCTTCTTTCCTAGCCTCTTCTTTCCTAGTCTCTTCTTTCCTAGTCTCTTCTTCCCACTCCTCTTCTTCTGCTGCATTTAATTGCCAGTGTATTGCCAGTGTTTTTGAGGTTGAGTCCATTCTTAAATCATTTATCACAAAACACGACATGCGTTTATGAAATTGTCTCGTCGAATTACAAATGTTACATTTATTTATGATTAAATTATGATTTGACTTGCCACCGTGCTCTGAGATTTTGTTTTTTCATTTGATTTGATTTTCCTAACTGTTCTCTCCAGCTATAATGGTGTCGGTGTTCATACTCACATGTAATTCAGTTTGCAGTGGAACAGAGGGAGAGGAGAGGAGAGGAGAGGAGAGGAGAGGAGAGGAGAGGAGAGGAGAGGAGAGGAGAGGAGAGGAGAGGAGAGGAGAGGAGATAGGTGAGGAGATAGGTGAGGAGATAGAATAGGAGAGAAAAGGAGAGATAAGAGAGGAGAGGAGAGAGAGGAGATAGGAAAGGATAGAAGAGGAGAGAGAAGAGGGAGAGGAGAGGAGAGAAAGGAGATAGGAAAGGATAGAATAGGAGAGAAGAGGAGAGAGAAGAGAGATAGGAGAGGAGAGTGTGTGTAACAGTATCACCTATACTCTAACACTCAGGGAAAACAAGAACAGTGTGTTGCAGGCAAAAAACAGTGTGTTGCAGGCAGCTCAATAAAAACACTGTGTTGCAGGCGGCTCAAAAATAAACTAAATGAGTGACAGACATATTGAGGAGTTAGAGCTGAGGTAAATTAATACCAACAGTTTAGAATGTTATAAAACAGGGATTAGATTGGGATTAGAGAGGGATTATACAGTGAGTAGACAGGGTTTAGACAGGGATTAGATAGGGATTAGATGTGGATTTCATAGGAATTAGACAGGGATTAGATATAGATTAGATAGGGATTATACATGGATTAGATAGGGATTTGATATACATTAAACAGGGGTAAAACATTGATTAGATACAGATTAGAAAGGGATTAGGTACATATTCTGATTTGACAGGAATTAGATAGGGATTCAAAAGCGATTACATATGGGTTAGACAGGGATTATGCAGCGATTAGACAGGGAATAGACATGGATAAAATAGGGATTACATATGGATTAGACAGGGATTATGCAGCGATTAGACAGGGAATAGACATGGATAAAATAGGGATTACATATGGATTAGACAGGGATTATACAGCGATTAGACAGGGATTAGACATGGATTAGATAGGGTTTAGAAAGGGAATAAATACAAATAGAGATTACACAGGGATGAGAGAGAGAGAGAGATGGATGTAAGAGATGGACAGAGAAACAAATGTATCATCTGAGCGCATTCCACTCCAACACCAGCTCCAAACACACATACACACACATATATATCTCTTTGGAGACAGTCAAGAAGGAGAGGGGCTGGTGGCAGATGTAGAGGTGAGGGAGAGGGCTGTCCTGCCCGCCTGGGGAGATTGGCATGTGTTCTCCGCGGGCCTCCTGTGGACCTGGGGTCAAAGTACATAAAAGAGCTAAATCCTAAAGCCTCCACTCTCCCCCTCAAACCCAACCCCCTTCCATCCTCTCTCCCCTTCAACCCCAACCCCCTTCCATCCTCTCTCCCCTCCAACCCAACCCCCTTCAATCCTCTCTCCCCCTCAAACCCAACCCCCTTCCATCCTCTCTCCCCCTCAAACCCAAACCCCTTCAATCCTCTCTCCCCCTCAAACCCAACCCCCTTCCATCCTCTCTCCGCACAAACACAACCCACTTCCATCCTCTCTCCCCTCAAATCCAACCCCCTTCCATCCTCTCTCCCATCAAACCCAACCCCCTTCCATCCTCTCTCCCCTCAAACCCAACCCCCTTCCATCCTCTCTCCCCTCAAACCCAACCCCCTTCCATCCTCTCTCCCCTTCAAGCCAACCCCCTTCCATCCTCTCTCCCCTTCAACCCAACCCCCTTCCATCCTCTCTCCCCTTCAACCCAACCCCCTTCCATCCTCTCTCCCCTCAAACCCAACCCCCTTCCATCCTCTCTCCCCTTCAACCCAAACCCCTTCCATCCTCTCTCCCCTTCAACCCAACCCCCTTCCATCCTCTCTCCCCTCAAACCCAACCCCCTTCCATCCTCTCTCCCCTCAAACCCAACCCCCTTTCATCCTCTCTCCCCTTCAACCCAACCCCCTTCCATCCATCCTCTCTCCCCTCAAACCCAACCCCCTTCCATCCTCTCTCCCCTTCAACCCAACCTTCCCCCTCACCTACCCTCCCTGCCCCCTTTCGCCCCCTCTCACCTCCTTCAAACCCCTCGAACAAGACCCCTCTCTATCGCCTCCCCCAGCCTCCTCTCATCCCCCTTGAACCCCGTCCTCTCGTCCACCTCGCCCCAGACCCCAGCCTACTCTCATCCTCCTTGAACCCCGTCCTCTCGTCCACCTCGCCCCAGACCCCAGCCTCCTCTCATCCCCCTTGAACCCCATCCTCTCATCCACTTCGCCCCAGACCCGAGCCTCCACTCATCCCCCTTGAACCCCGTCCTCTCATCCACCTCGCCCCAGACCCCAGCCTTCTCTCATCCACCCCGTTCTCTCATCCACCCCAGACCCCAGACCCCAGACCCCGGTCTCATCTGTCTACACCCTGTGATCTCAAAGAGACACATGTCTGTCTGACTGTCTGTCCACCCCATAATATCTTCCTGGTTTTGGGTCCTCCTCTCCTCTCCTCCCCTCCCTTCTCCTTCCACTCTCCTCTCCCAAAAACAAAACAGGTCCCCAATCATCCATGTGCCACAGTATGGGATCTCTTTGGGGTTCAAATCCTGTGGCTCCCCATATGCAAATATCCCTATCCAGACACACATACTGGGTCATGAGAATCAGAGAGGTGTTTCTCTGGGCCGTGGGTGGGGAGGGAGAAATCTAGAACTCAATCTGAAATAAAGACAGTTGCTGGACAAGGGTAGTGCCAACGTAGGTTTAGAAGGTGGAAAGATTTTTACGGGCAATAAAAACACAATGGACCTCGCTGGGCTGCGACGGGAAACTCATGATTTAAATAACAGCAGAGAGACAGCCAGCCAAGCAACTCTATGGTTGAGTCCAAAATAGCACCCTATCCCCATTATATGGAATAAGACATTACATTTGGGACACAGTTACGGGCTCCCGAGTGGATCAGCGGTCTAAAGCACTGCATCTCAGTGCAAGAGGCGTCACTACAGTCCCTGGTTTGAATCCAGGCTGTATCACATCAGGCCATGATTGGGCGGTGAACAATTGGCCTAGCGTTGTCCGGGTTTGGCCCGGGGTAGGCCGCTATTGTAAATAAGAATTTGTTCTTAACTGACTTGCCTGGTTAAATAAAATAACATATATAATATCCTGTTTATTTCTCCTCAAGTAGAGCTGGTTCCAGACCTTACAGCTTGTTCTGCAAATCAGACCACAACTCTTCCTGCTTACGAGCAAAAACTCAAACAGGAAGGACTACTGACATGCTCAGTACGGAAGTGGTCAGATGAAGCAGATGCTAAGCTACAGGAAGGCTCTGCTAGCACAGACTGTAATATGTTCTGGGATTCATCCGATAACATGGAGGAGTTCACCATCAGTCACCGGCTTCATTAATAAGTGCATTGATGACATTGTCCCCACAGTGATCGTATGCACCGAAACCAGTAGGCATGAAATACAGGCAACATCCACACTAAGCTAAAGGCTTAGAGCTGCCGTGTTCAAGGAGTGGGACAATTATAAGGAATCCCACTACCTCCGAAGAGCTATCAAACAGACAAAGTGTAAAGACAGGACAAAGATCGAATCCCCGACTTTGATGCTCGATGGATTTGGCAGGTCTTGCAAACTATCAAAGGGAATCTCTGCCCTGTAGTTATATGTTTATATGTATATGAACCTTAGTTTAGGCACTAAAGCTCCAGCTCTATTACATCTATAAACAATCTCTATGAAATGCTTTGAAAAGACTGGTCATGGCTCACATCAACACCGTCATCCCAGACACCCTGGACACATTCACACACCGCACCAACCAATCCACAGATGATGCAATCTCTATTGCACTCCACACTGCCCTCACCCACCTGGACAAGAGGAATACCTATGTGAGAATGCTGTGTCGTGACTTGACTTTGAAATTAATCTGAATATGGTTATTTATCTAATTTACTATGCTTAATTGTTACCTGATTAAATTTTTACGGTAACAATTAACTAATTTGCTTCTGGGGAACCACGAGAGCAGTTCTTTGAAGAGTTACCATCTCCCCAATTAAACTCTAAAGTCTTTAAATCTATAAACAGTCAACTTGTTAATCAATTTGTTAATCATAACCTCATATCATATACACATTCTGAACAGTCGAAACCTCCATCTGCAAAAACCCGAAACTTACTTACGGTTCAGTACTACACAAATTGGTTTAACCTTTTTGGGATAGGGGGCAGCATTTTCACTTTTGGATGAATAGCGTACCAGAGTGAACTGCCTCCTACTCTGTCCCAGATGCTAATATATGCATAGTATTATTAGTATTGGATAGAAAACACTCTGAAGTTTCTAAAACTGTTTGAATGATGTCTGTGAGTATAACAGAACTCATATGGCAGGCAAAAACTTGAGAAAAATTCAACCAGGAAGTGGGACATCTGAGGTTTGTAGTTTTTCAAAGCTTGGCCTACCGAATACAAATTGAGATATGGATGAGGTTGCACTTTCTAGGGCTTCCACTAGATGTCAACCGTCTTTAGAAACTGGTTTGAGGATTTTACTATAAAGGAGAGGATCATGAGACCCCTTTGAGTCAGTGGTCTGGCAGAGAGCGTTGGTCTCATGACGCACGCTCCCGACAAAGTTACCTCTCGTTCCAGTGCTTTTCTGAAGACAAAGGAATCCTCCGGTTGGAACATTATTGATGTTTTATGTTAAAAACATCCTTACGATTGATTCCATACATCGTGTTTCCAAAGGACTGTAACGGAACTGTTAGAGTTTTTGTTTGGAGGAAGTGCCTGCGCCTCATGAAGATGGATTACTGGGCTGACAACAAGTGGCTATTTGGACATAAATGATGGAACATTATGTAACAAATCAGTCATTTATTGTCGAACTGGGATTCCTGGGAGTGCCTTCGGATGAAGATCATCAAAGGTAAGTGAATATTTATGGTGTTGTTTCTAACTTTGTTGATTCCAAACTGGCGGATATTCCTCTGGCTGTTTTGGGTTCTGAGCGCCGTTCTCAGATTATGCTTTCTCTGTAAAGTTTTTGTTGAAATCTGACACAGCGGTTGCATTAAGGAGAAGTCTTTCCATAATTCTGTGAATAACACTAGTATCTTTTATCAATGTTTTTTATTAGTATTTCTGCAAAATCACCTCGGATGTTTAGGAATCAAAACATTACTGCATCTAAGGCGCCAATGTAAACTGAGATTTTTGGATATAAATATGCACATTATCGAACAAAACATCCATGTCTTGTCTAACATGATGTCCTATGAGTGTCATCTGATGAAGATCATCAAAGGTTAGTGATTAATGTTATCAATATTTATTTTTGTGACTCCTATCTTTGGCTGGAAAAATGGCTGTGTGTTTTTTCGACTTGGCTATGACCTAACATATGTTGTGATTTAGCTCTAAAGCATTTTTGAAATCGGACACGATGGGTAGATTAACAAGATGTTTATCTTCCATTTGCTGTATTGAACTTGTTAATGTGTGAAAGTTACATATATCTAAAAAATATTTTTGAATTTTGCGCGCTGCCTTTTCAGCGGAATGTGGTCGAGGGGTTCCGCTAGAAAGGTTAATTATTTTCTTACTAGCTGATTAAATGGGAACAGAGGATAAACATATACACTTTGCATCTGTTATTGACTAGAGCCTAAATATGTTGAAAACAGATCCCTCGTGGAATGACAACAACATGGTTGCTTGTTAAAGAAGAGATAGAGAGAGAGAGGGACAGGGACACTTAACTTCTCTAGGATAGCATTTGGAATTTTGGGTGAAAAGCATGCCCAAATTCAACTGCCTGCTACTCATCCCCAGATGATAAGATGTGCATATTAGTAGTAGATTTGGATAGAAAACACTCTGAAGTTTCTAAAACTGGTTGAATCATGTCTGTGAGTATAACAGAAAATATGTAGCCCGAGGACAAACCATTCAGATGTTTTTTTTTTTTGAGGTCACCCTCTTTTCAATGAGGTTTCATTGGGAATCCAGATTTCTAAGGCACTTGCTTGCAGTTCCTACCTCTTCCACTGGATGTCACCATTCTTTAGAAATTGGTTGAGGTTATTCCTTTGTGTAATGAAGAGGTACGGCCATCTTGAACGAGGGTCACTTCATGTGTACTGTTTGATAGAGGCGCATGACCAGAAAGCTAGCTACAATTTGCTTTCTTCCTGTATTGAACACAGATCATCTCGTCATCCCGTCAATTTTATTGATTATTTACTTTAAAAAATACCTAAAGTTGTATTACAAAAGTAGTTTGAAATGTTTTGGCAAAGTTTACAGGTAACTTTTGAGATATTTTGTAGTCACGTTGGTCAAGTTGGAACCGGTGTTTTTATGGATCAAACAGCGCCAAATAAATTGACATTTTGGATATATATTGATGGAATTAATCGAACAAAAGGACCATCTGTGATGTTTATGGGACATATTGGAGTGCCAACAAAAGAAGCTCATCAAAGGTAAGGCATGATTTATATTTTATTTCTGTGTTTTGTGTTGCGCCTTCAGTGTTGAAATGTTTTCTCTCTTTTGTTTATGGAAGTGCTATCCTCAGATAATAGCATCGTTTGCTTTCGCCGAAAAGCCTTTTTGAAATCTGACATGTTGGCTGGATTCACAACGAGTGTAGCTTTAATTTGATATCTTACATGTGTGATTTAATGAAAGTTTTTTATAGTATTTTATTTGAATTTGGCGCTCTGCATTTTCTCTGGCTTTTGGCCAAGTGGGACGCAAGCATATCCCACATATCCCAGAGAGGATACACTACCGTCCCACATATCCCAGAGAGGATACACTACCGTCCCACATATCCCAGAGAGGATACACTACCGTCCCACATATCCCAGAGAGGATACACTACCGTCCCACATATCCCAGAGAGGATACACTACCGTCCCACATATCCCAGAGAGGATACACTACCGTCCCACATATCCCAGAGAGGATACACTACCGTCCCACATATCCCAGAGAGGATACACTACCGTCCCACATATCCCAGAGAGGATACACTACCGTCCCACATATCCCAGAGAGGATACACTACCGTCCCACATATCCCAGAGAGGTTTCATTGGTATATTCAGAAACTTCTCTCACTGTAACAATATACTCTGCAGACTTATCGCCGCAGGCTTTGAATAAGAAATCATTAATGTATTTATGTGAAATGCCTGGTTTAGCCGGTGGTCTCTCGGAGAACAGAGCAGCCTTGAAAAGGGAGTTGGGCCTTTTGTGAGGCACGATTGTGAGGCTCCGATTGCCCGGACAAGTCTTCAACTGTTGTCTATTATCCTGTGATGTGTCGTGTAGTCCAGAAAGAACTACTTTCCTTCCATTCACTCTTGAAGTTGCTTCTTTGAAGATAGGCTATCCAGCCGTATCAATGGTTCCCCAATGGGGTGATGAGAGCAGAGTAATATGATGGTCCTACTTAAATTCACTTTTGAAGATACTTTACTTAGGACAGCTAATCAGCCATACCAGTGAATGTCCGGGAGGTGAGTTTATCGTCTCTATCTCGTGTTGAGATTCAAAGTTCAAACCACTTTAAACGAGCAGCTGCAGATTCACATCCTTTTCATACAGTTTGCTCAAAAGGGGCGGTTCCAGCAGGCTGACCTCACTCAGGGGCGTGACTTGTCACTGTGCAAAGTCTATGGAAAACAATTATCTCTTATAGCTTCTCAAATCACATCCCTCTCTTAACAAAAACACTTTTATCATTTTTCATATTTCATGCCCAAAGCATAGGTCGCAGTTGTAAATGAGAACTTGTTCTCTACTGGCCTACCTGGTTAAATAAAGGTGTTCTCTACTGGCCTACCTGGTTAAATAAAGGTGTTCTCTACTGGCCTACCTGGTTAAATAAAGGTGAAAAATATATATTTTTTTATATAAAGAACAGTATGGAAACTTCATCCATGTAGTGACTTTCCAAGTTAGAGTATTTATTTTCTAACATTGTAGCGATTCTCGTCCTTGTCTGATGAGGAATATGAAGGATCAGAAGAATAACATAATTCTGGTGAATGTTGGAGAGGGAGACCTGAATCTTCTCCCCTTAATTTACAACAGGGCGTGAGTTGTTAACCCCCCCTAGATATTCCTACCCCCTATAGGGTGAGAGGGGGTCTGATTGAAGTTATTCATTGCAAACCTTATCTGACCTATTTGGATTCTCGTGGACAGTCAAGAAAACTGTTTGTTGACTACAGCTCAGCATTCAACACCATAGTGCCCCACAAGCTCACCACTAAGCTAAGGACCCTGAGACTGAACACCTCCCTGTGTAATTGGATCCTGGTCTTCCTGATGAGCTGCCCCAGATGGTGAATATAGGCAACAACACATCCGGCACGCTGACACTCAATGTGTTTAGTCCGCTTCCTGTTTACTCATGACTGTGTGGCTGAGCGCGACCACACCACCATCATTTATTTTCCTGACGACACAACGGTGGCAGGCCTGATCACCAACAACCTCTCCCTCAACGTCAGCAAGATAAAGGAGCTGATTGTGGACGACAGGAAAAAGAGAGGCAAGCACGTCCCCATTCACATCGACGGGGCTGTAGTGGAGCGGGTCGAGAGCTTCACGTACCTTGGTGTTCACATCACTAAGGAATTAACATTGTCCACAGAAACCAACACAGTTGTGAAGACGCCATGACAGCACCACTTCCCACACAAGACTGTTAAATAGCTAATAATCAACGGCTACCTGGAACACCTGTATTTATCCTTTTTTGCCTAACAATCTTGTACTCAAAGCCCAAACACCAGACTCTACCCACACACCAGTCTCAACCCACACACTGGACTCTACACAAACACTGGACTCTACACACACACTGGACTCTACACACACACACCAGACTCTACCCACACACCAGTCTCAACCCACACACTGGACTCTACACAAACACTGGACTCTACACACACACTGGACTCTACACACACACCAGACTCTACCCACACACCAGTCTCAACCCACACACTGGACTCTACCCACACAATGGACTCTACACACACACTGGACTCTACCCACACACCAGACTCTACCCACACACCGGTCTCAACCCACACACCAGTCTCAACCCCCACACTGGACTCTACACAAACACTGGTATCTACACACACACTGGACTCTACACACACCGGACTCTACACACACTGGACTCTACCCACACACTGTACTCTACAAACACGCTGGACTCTACCGACACCGGTCTCAACCCACACACCGGACTCTACCAACACACCAGACTCTACCCACACACCAGACTCTACCCACACACCAGACTCTACCCACACACCAGTCTCAACCCACACACTGGACTCTACACAAACACTGGACTCTACACACACACTGGACTCTACACACACACACCAGACTCTACCCACACACCAGTCTCAACCCACACACTGGACTCTACACAAACACTGGACTCTACACACACACTGGACTCTACACACACACCAGACTCTACCCACACACCAGTCTCAACCCACACACTGGACTCTACCCACACAATGGACTCTACACACACACTGGACTCTACCCACACACCAGACTCTACCCACACACCGGTCTCAACCCACACACCAGTCTCAACCCCCACACTGGACTCTACACAAACACTGGTATCTACACACACACTGGACTCTACACACACCGGACTCTACACACACTGGACTCTACCCACACACTGTACTCTACAAACACGCTGGACTCTACCGACACCGGTCTCAACCCACACACCGGACTCTACCAACACACCAGACTCTACCCACACACCAGACTCTACCCACACACCAGACTCTACCCACACACTTGTCTAAACCAACACACTGGACTCTACACTCACTGGACTCTTCCCACACACTGGACTCTTCCCACACACTGGACTCTTCCCACACACTGGACTTTTCCCACACACCGGACTCTACACACACTGGACTCTACCCACACACTGGACTCTACCCACACACTGGACTCTTCCCACACACCGGACTCTTCCCACACACTGGACTTTTCCCACACACCAGACTAACCACACACTGGACTCTAACCACACACCAGACTCTACCCACTCACCGATCTCAATACAAACACTGGAATCTACACGCACACCAGACTTTACCCACACACCGGCCTCAACACAAACACTGGACTTTACACACACACTGGACTCTACACAAAGACTGGACTCTACAAAAAGATTGGACTCTACACACACTGGAATCTACACATACTCGACTCTACACACACACCAGACTTTTCAAACTGACTGGACTGTACCCTCACACTGGATTCTACCCACACACTAGACTCTACCCACACACCGGACTCTACCCACACACCAGACTCTACCCACACACTGGATTCTACCCACACACCGGATTCTACCCATACACCAGCCTCTACCCACACACCGGATTCTACCCACACACCAGACTCTACCCACACACCAGTCTCAACCCACACACTGGACTCTACCCACACAATGGACTCTACACACACACTGGACTCTACCCACACACCAGACTCTACCCACACACCGGTCTCAACCCACACACCAGTCTCAACCCCCACACTGGACTCTACACAAACACTGGTATCTACACACACACTGGACTCTACACACACCGGACTCTACACACACTGGACTCTGCCCACACACTGTACTCTACAAACACGCTGGACTCTACCGACACCGGTCTCAACCCACACACCGGACTCTACCAACACACCAGACTCTACCCACACACCAGACTCTACCCACACACCAGACTCTACCCACACACCGGTCTCAACCCACACACCAGTCTCAACCCCCACACTGGACTCTACACAAACACTGGTATCTACACACACACTGGACTCTACACACACCGGACTCTACACACACTGGACTCTACCCACACACTGTACTCTACAAACACGCTGGACTCTACCGACACCGGTCTCAACCCACACACCGGACTCTACCAACACACCAGACTCTACCCACACACCAGACTCTACCCACACACCAGACTTTACCCACACACTTGTCTAAACCAACACACTGGACTCTACACTCACTGGACTCTTCCCACACACTGGACTCTTCCCACACACTGGACTCTTCCCACACACTGGACTTTTCCCACACACCGGACTCTACACACACTGGACTCTACCCACACACTGGACTCTTCCCACACACCGGACTCTTCCCACACACTGGACTTTTCCCACACACCAGACTAACCACACACTGGACTCTAACCACACACCAGACTCTACCCACTCACCGATCTCAATACAAACACTGGAATCTACACGCACACCAGACTTTACCCACACACCGGCCTCAACACAAACACTGGACTTTACACACACACTGGACTCTACACAAAGACTGGACTCTACACAAAGATTGGACTCTACACACACTGGAATCTACACATACTCGACTCTACACACACACCAGACTTTTCAAACTGACTGGACTGTACCCTCACACTGGATTCTACCCACACACTAGACTCTACCCACACACCGGACTCTACCCACACACCAGACTCTACCCACACACTGGATTCTACCCACACACCAGATTCTACCCATACACCAGCCTCTACCCACACACCGGATTCTACCCACACACCAGACTCTACCCACACACCAGTCTCAACCCACACACTGGACTCTACCCACACAATGGACTCTACACACACACTGGACTCTACCCACACACCAGACTCTACCCACACACCGGTCTCAACCCACACACCAGTCTCAACCCCCACACTGGACTCTACACAAACACTGGTATCTACACACACACTGGACTCTACACACACCGGACTCTACACACACTGGACTCTGCCCACACACTGTACTCTACAAACACGCTGGACTCTACCGACACCGGTCTCAACCCACACACCGGACTCTACCAACACACCAGACTCTACCCACACACCAGACTCTACCCACACACCAGACTATACCCACACACCGGTCTCAACCCACACACCAGTCTCAACCCCCACACTGGACTCTACACACACACTGGTATCTACACACACACTGGACTCTACACACACCGGACTCTACACACACTGGACTCTACCCACACACTGTACTCTACAAACACGCTGGACTCTACCGACACCGGTCTCAACCCACACACCGGACTCTACCAACACACCAGACTCTACCCACACACCAGACTCTACCCACACACCAGACTTTACCCACACACTTGTCTAAACCAACACACTGGACTCTACACTCACTGGACTCTTCCCACACACTGGACTCTTCCCACACACTGGACTCTTCCCACACACTGGACTTTTCCCACACACCGGACTCTACACACACTGGACTCTACCCACACACTGGACTCTACCCACACACTGGACTCTTCCCACACACCGGACTCTTCCCACACACTGGACTTTTCCCACACACCAGACTAACCACACACTGGACTCTAACCACACACCAGACTCTACCCACTCACCGATCTCAATACAAACACTGGAATCTACACGCACACCAGACTTTACCCACACACCGGCCTCAACACAAACACTGGACTTTACACACACACTGGACTCTACACAAAGACTGGACTCTACACAAAGATTGGACTCTACACACACTGGAATCTACACATACTCGACTCTACACACACACCAGACTTTTCAAACTGACTGGACTGTACCCACACACCGGACTCTACCCACACACCAGACTCTACCCACACACTGGATTCTACCCACACACCAGATTCTACCCATACACCAGCCTCTACCCACACACCGGATTCTACCCACACACCAGACTCTACCCACACACCAGTCTCAACCCACACACTGGACTCTACCCACACAATGGACTCTACACACACACTGGACTCTACCCACACACCAGACTCTACCCACACACCGGTCTCAACCCACACACCAGTCTCAACCCCCACACTGGACTCTACACAAACACTGGTATCTACACACACACTGGACTCTACACACACCGGACTCTACACACACTGGACTCTGCCCACACACTGTACTCTACAAACACGCTGGACTCTACCGACACCGGTCTCAACCCACACACCGGACTCTACCAACACACCAGACTCTACCCACACACCAGACTCTACCCACACACCAGACTCTACCCACATACTTGTCTAAACCAACACACTGGACTCTACACTCACTGGACTCTTCCCACACACTGGACTCTTCCCACACACTGGACTTTTCCCACACACCGGACTCTACACACACTGGACTCTACCCACACACTGGACTCTACCCACACACTGGACTCTTCCCACACACCGGACTCTTCCCACACACTGGACTTTTCCCACACACCAGACTAACCACACACTGGACTCTAACCACACACCAGACTCTACCCACTCACCGATCTCAATACAAACACTGGAATCTACACACACACCAGACTTTACCCACACACCGGCCTCAACACAAACACTGGACTTTACACACACACTGGACTCTACACAAAGACTGGACTCTACACAAAGATTGGACTCTACACACACTGGAATCTACACATACTCGACTCTACACACACACCAGACTTTTCAAACTGACTGGACTATACCCTCACACTGGATTCTACCCACACACAAGACTCTACCCACACACCGGACTCTACCCACACACCAGACTCTACCCACACACTGGATTCTACCCACACACCGGATTCTACCCATACACCAGCCTCTACCCACACACCGGATTCTACCCACACACCAGACTCTACCCACACACTGGATTCTAACCACACACCATACTCTACCCACACACCGGACTCTACCCACACACCGGACTCTACAAACACACACCGAACTCTACACACACCGGACTCTACCCACACACGGACTCTACCCACACACCGGACTTTACACACACACCAAACTCTACACACACCGGACTCTACCCACACACTGATTGGACTCTACCCACACACTGACTGGACTCTACCTACATACTGCCTGGACTCTACCCACACACTGACTGGACTCTACCCACATACTGCCTGGACTCTACCCACACACTGACTGGGCTCTACCCACATACTGACTGGACTCTACCCACACACTGACTGGACTCTACCCACACACTGACTGGACTCTAAATACACACTTACTGGACTCTACCCACACACTGACTGGACTCTACCCACACACTCACTGGACTCTACCCACACACTGACTGGACTCTACCCACACACTGGACTTTACCCACACTGACTGGACTCTACACAAATACTGGACTTTACACACACACTGACTGGACTCTACACAAACACTG
>NC_092161.1:3019533-3022033 GCF_045791955.1 Oncorhynchus clarkii lewisi
GTTAAGAGGAAGTAAACAGTAAACAGTTAGAAGGAAGTAAACAGTTAGAAGGAAGTAAACAGTTAGGAGGAAGTTTACAGTTAGAAGGAAGTAAACAGTTAGGAGGAAGTAAACAGTTAGGAGGAAGTAAACAGTTAGAAGGAAGTAAACAGTTAGGAGGAAGTAAACAGTTAGAAGGAAGTAAACAGTTAGGAGGAAGTAAACAGTTAGGGGGAAGTACACAGTTAGAAGGAAGTAAACAGTTAGGAGGAAGTAAACAGTTAGAAGGAAGTAAACAGTTAGAAGGAATTAAACAGTTAGAAGGAAGTAAACAGTTAGAAGGAAGTAAACAGTTAGAAGGAAGTAAACAGTTAGGAGGAAGTAAACAGTGTGCATTAGATTGAAGCAATGGAATTGACAGTGTTATTGTACATTTGGTTCGGTTTAAGTGCTGTAGCTCCAATTTGAAGTATTCAATTGTTTAGCATGTAACATTGTTCAGGTATTTTTTATAGGAGCCAATTTACAAGAAACATGAACTACACAATTAAATGTCATTCCTATGTGATTTCACACTTTAATTAAGGTGATTAATATCAGAAGAAAAGCTTGCCTCCTCCACTTAGTAGAAAATAAACTCTTCATTGATCTGACAGGGCTGAGATTCTACTAAGAAGAGACTATGATGACCCCCAGGCGGTGCAGGACGGAAGACACAGTTCAGTCAGTACCGGGCTGGAGAGCGTTCAGTCAGTACCGGGCTGGAGAGAGTTCAGTCAGTACCGGGCTGGAGAGAGTTCAGTCAGTACCGGGCTGGAGAGAGTTCAGTCAGTACCGGGCTGGAGAGAGTTCAGTCAGTACCGGGCTGGAGAGAGTTCAGTCAGTACCGGGCTGGAGAGAGTTCAGTCAGTACCGGGCTGGAGAGAGTTCAGTCAGTACCGGGCTGGAGAGAGTTCAGTCAGTACCGGGCTGGAGAGAGTTCAGTCAGTACCGGGCTGGAGAGAGTTCAGTCAATACCGGGCTGGAGAAAGTTCAGTCAGTACCGGGCTGGAGAGAGTTCAGTCAGTACCGGGCTGGAGAGAGTTCAGTCAGTACCGGGCTGGAGAGAGTTCATTTCAAAAGGTGCTGTTTTTGCCAAATGTAATGCTTTTGATATATTGGAAACGCATTTATCAGAGCGGTCACATTAAACCCCAAAACAGTACTGGAGGAAACATGGCTCAAACCCTCCTGTCCTTCCCAGAGAAAGGCCCTCCCTTCTATCCCAGAGTAGTGGCCCTCTTGTCCCCCCCAGAGTAGTGGCCCTCTGTCCCTCCCAGTGTAGTGGCCCTCTTTCCCTCCCAGAGTAGTGGCCCTCTTTCCCTCCCAGAGTAGTGGCTCTCTTGTCCCTCTCAGAGTAGTGGCCCTCTGTCCCTCCCAGAGTAGTGGCCCTCTTTCCCTCCCAGAGTAGTGGCCCTCTTGTCTCTCCCAGAGTAGTGGCCCTCTTGTCCCTCACAGAGTAGTGGCCCTCTTGTCCCTCTCAGAGTAGTGGCACTCTTTCCCTCCCAGAGTTGTGGCCCTCTTTCCCTCCCAGAGTAGTGACCCTCTTGTCCCTCCCAGAGTAGTGGCCCTCTTTCCCTCCCAGATTAAGGCCCTCTTGTCCCTCCCAGAGTAGTGGCCCTCTTGTCCCTCCCAGAGTAGTGGCCCTCTTTCCCTCCCAGAGTAGTGGCCCTCTTTCCCTCCCAGATTAAGGCCCTCTTGTCCCTCCCAGAGTAGTGGCACTCTTGTTCCTCCCAGAGTAGTGGCCCTATTTCCCTCCCAGAGTAGTGACCCTCTTGTCCCTCCCAGAGTAGTGGCCCTCCTTCCCTCCCAGATTAAGGCCTTCTTGTCCCTCCCAGAGTAGTGGCCCTCTTGTCCCTCCCAGAGTAGTGGCCCTCTGTCCCTCCCAGAGTAAGGCCCTCTTGTCCCTCCCAGAGTAGTGGCCCTCTTGTCCCTCCCAGAGTAGTGGCCCTCTTGTCCCTCCCAGAGTAGTGGCCCTCTGTCCCTCCCAGATTAAGGCCCTCTTGTCCCTCCCAGAGTAGTGGCCCTCTTGTCCCTCCCAGAGTAGTGGCCCTCTTGTCCCTCCCAGAGTAGTGGCATGGCCTAACCCGATAACACATTATCAGCTGGTTAATGCCCATGTCTCCATTATCACCTCCTCACAATGGCACAACGTTTTAGAGCAGGGCTGAATGTGAGATGGGTGTAGGAAGGAGGGAGAACTTCCTGTGATAGTGTGTACTTACTGTTTATCAGTCACCACGGCACGGAGCAGAGCGGCCGCCATTAAACAGCTCTGAGTAACATTCTCCTCGGGGGGCATCCTCTTGGCCTCACCAGTAGCATGTGGTCACCAGCGGGGGGTGGGAGGGTACCGACGGGGGCTGGAGAGGCGAGACGAGAGATTAAGGAGGCAAGAAGCCGTGTCTGCCCCCCCCCCACCACCCCTGCTCTCCTCACCTGCCAATAAAGGCCACTCTCCTATGTTTCCTTATTACCTCCT